>NC_140672.1:29359793-29593770 GCF_054131305.1 Coturnix japonica | reverse complement strand
AACACATAGTTAGCATCTGTCCATATCATTAAGGCTCTCGTCAAGGCAGTTATTTCAGCCTTCTGAGGGGTAGTCCCCATGGCTGATGGTTGTGCTTCCATTCCCTGCTCAGTAGCAGTTACTGCATGTCCTGCCTTAAAGCCTCCTTGTCTCACAAAACTGCAGCTGCTGGTAAATCAGGCGTCTTCTGCATCTTCTAAGGGTTCGTCCTTCAGCTCCAACCGACTGGATGTAATGTGCAGCATCAGTTGTTTCAAAGCAGTGATGTCATCCTGGTTCTCCACCAGGGGAGTTCCGCTAAGGAAAGATACTGGGTTGGCAATAGTAGTTACAATTATTTCTATATCACCCTGCTCTACCAGGATGGCCTGGTATTTCGGGAATCTTTGGGGTGAACAGATGCCATTCAGAGGGACCTTGACAGGCTGGAAAGCTGGGCTCGGGTGAACCTAATGAGGTTCAACACAGCAAAGTGCAAGGTTTTGCACTTGGGCCGGAAGAACCCCAGGCACCTGTACAGGCTGGGAGGAGTTGTCCTTGAGAGCAGCTCGGCTGAAAAAGACCTAGGGGTCCTGATAGATGAGAAACTTAACATGAGCCAGCAGTGCGCTCTGGCAGCCCGGAAAGCAAATGGGATCCTGGGCTCCATCAGGAGAGGGGTGGTCAGCAGGGATAGGGAGGTGATCGTCCCTCTCTACTCTGCTCTTGTGAGGCCCCATCTGGAGTACTGTGTCCAGGTGCGGAGCCCTCAGTACAAAAAAGATATGGAGATTTTGGAAAGGGTCCAGAGGAGGGACAGGAAGATGATCAGGGGGCTGGAGCACCTCCCCTATGAGGACAGGCTGAGGGAGTTGGGTTTGTTCAGCCTGGAGAAGAGAAGGTTGCGGGGTGACCTCATTGCAGCCTTTCAGTACCTGAAGGGAACTTACTCCCAGGAGGGGAGTAAACTCTTCGAAAGGGCTGATAATAGCAGGACTAGGGGAAATGGTTTTAAGTTGAAGGAGGGAAGATTTAGGTTGGATGTTAGGGGAAAGTTCTTTACTAGAAGGGTGGTTAGGTCCTGGAACAGGCTGCCCAGTGAGGTTGTGGATGCCCCGTCCTTGGAGGTGTTCAAGACCAGGTTGGACGGGGCCCTGGGCAACCTGATCTAGTAAAGGCGTATGTTTGGTGGCCCTGCTAGGCAGGGGGGTTGGAACTACATGATCCTTGAGGTCCCTTCCAACCCGGGTAATTCTGTGATTCTGTGATTCTGTGGGGTGAAAGCCAATGTCCCCCTTTTGCCTCCAATACAGTAAACACTGCATGAGATATTAAAACTGGTATCCTTTGGCCCAGTGTAGATTGATGGGCTTCTTGAATATTGAGCACCAGTGCACCCTGGATATCCCTTACTCACTTCAAGCTGTTTCAAGTTTACCATCAGTCCGTAGCTGTGTATCCATGGTGGGCACCCTCCTGTCATTCCTGGCAACGTATGGAGTTCCTTGGCAGTTTGCAGCTCAGGGGTTGAGCAGATGGCTTCTTTCTTGGCAGTCCTTAAGGTTCAAAGTCCAGCTGTCATCTCCTATCCCAAATACGTCACTTGCTGCTGAGTTAGTTGTGCTTTCTGTAAACCAAGAAACTCAGCAAACTCTCAGTCTATTGTACACAGTCCTTTTGTTGCTGTGGCACCCACGTGCTCCAGTAAAGTTCCACCCTAGGATGGAGGATCCCAGGTCTCAGGCTCACGAGTTGACCAGTTCTCAACAATCATTTAGCTGTTCTCACAACCCTGGGTAACACTGTCCAGGTTCACTGAGTCTCTTCTCCCTCTATTAGGGAGAACAGATACACGCAAGTACTCGTATGCTATCATGAGGAATTCAGTAGGTTACATTTAATTTAGAAGCATGATGCAATCAAAAGCTCGCTTAAATAAAAGCATACCCTTTTCTTTCACTCAAAATAATAGCCCAGAAAAAAATAAAAACAAAACAAAACTCTCATCATAATTGTTAAAGAAATTATCTACTAAATCTCGATGGAGAGTGGAGACACATGCTAGTTTTAGGAACACAGCACTTATCTCATTATCTGAATGCATCTCAAGGCATGCTCCTTGTGAAACTGTGAGAACTTCTATCATTAACAGACGTGTACCATGCCCTGATATATGGTTAAACCGCTTGCAGTGCACTGTCAGATGTACAGGATGGCAGCTGTATGTGCTGTGACCAAATAAACCCCACACTGAAACCTTTCAGAATTTTAGGACCTACAAGTACTGCATTCATATTAAAAGTAAAAAATTCCTAAGCTACACATGTTCTAGGTTTCCATTTGTTAGATACAACATACCTTTGGAAGTAGGCGCCTAAAAAGATATGCCTTCTACTTGCTTCTCTGTCTGGCTCTTCGAAAAGAAGGCCTTTGGAGCAGGAAATGCAAAGGGCAGCTCATTTCTTAACACTGACTCTGCATCAACATTCTCTGTGTTTGCACGCTTCTTAGATGCCACTTTTCTTGTCACTGGAGTTGACAGTGTGAATTCCATATCACCCAGTTGAGTATCATGCCTCGAATGGTGCCAGAGACGGAACAAAAGGTTTTCTGATCACAGCCGGAGAAGTTACTGTCAAAGAAATTCTAACAGCTGAGAAGGTCAGACACAATGCTTATAAAAATATCATACATTATTTGGCTATTGAACAAAACAGTTGAAAACTCTGATTCTCTCCTAGAATAAGTTTGTTTCTTATAGACTGTCAAACACCATTTTTTTATTTGTTCATCTCAATTCTCCATTGAGGATTAACCTTCACCAGCTTATCTAAACATAAATATGAATTATCACTTGGTTTAGTTAAAAATTTGAATAATATCACAGTGGATTTTGTTGTCCAACACAGTAAGATTGAATTTCTTTCGGTACCTTTCAACCTCTGCCTACCTCCAGCCTAACTCCAGAATCTTATTAACTGTGCCTTATCGCTTCCCATTGTGTTTTAAAATCCTCACTGACTCCTTTACTTGTTCCCTTGCTTGCTGTTTCTGTGCAAACCAAACACTGGAGTTAGGGATCACGTCAAACCAACCATGGCCTACAGGTAGAAGGCAACAAAATTTATGCTTAACATACTTCTTTGCTCTATCTTTATCTTCCTTTGGTCAAGGTCCACTAGATACTTAAATATGGAGTAAGCACTAGATACAATGAGAAGCAGATTTCTAGATTAAGAGCTGTATTTTTTCTGTAAGAAACTAGCTGTACATCTTCACACACCTGCTTTGTTTTCTGAGTATTTAGATCGAGTGGAGATTCTTCAAACACTGAAGCTACATCAGAAAATTCCATGGATCCAAACGCATCTGGCACATGGCTGCAGTCTGGCACATCTTCATATGCCAGAGCCTTTTCAGACAGAAATGTTCCACCGAGATTCTTTTGCAGAATTAGAAGGAAGATTTCATCAGAAGATTTCACCACTAAAGTCTAAATAAGATTGGTTTGCAAGTTCCAAACTATGGCTAACAGCTAATGGAAGTCCACAGGCCAGCAGCAACAACTTTTATATTATGTTCTTAATATTCTAATTGTTGATATGACGTTCATATAAAGAGCAGAAGGGAAATTACTCTTAGAGCTCAAGTCATCTTTCACAGCCTGCGTCAACAAGAGCAGCACCTCATAGCCTTTGGTTTCAAGACCTGGACCACAAGCTAGCTAATGATTTTACACAGAATTCCAGAGTTCAAGTCACTGTTTACATTAGGGCTGAAATTGTACTGAAAGCCTTCAAGTTCATCACACTTAATTATCACTGGCACCACACATAACTCCACGTTACATATGTGATCACACGCAACCTGGCAACTTCAGACAATTCCCAAAGCACTCCACTTGCACTTGGCTACTAAAGTACAGAAAAAGGAATTAACATCAGAAATAGCTGCAGTCAAAACCATCTAAGAATCCAAGTCTCCAGGAAACAAGGAAAGCAAATCCTCTCCAGGACTGTGTTCTAAAAGGAAACAGATCAGAAAGGTGAGTTCTTCCCCCCTTTGACCACCCACTCATGTAACGTCCATGTCATTTCTAAGTATGCTGCCCAGACCAAGACTGAGGATGCTTCAGAAGAAGACTTTCCCTGCTAAGCCAAACAGAACAAGTAAGGTACCAAAATATGTAGAGCCAAACGAGGAAAGGTGCTCTAAGAAGGTAAGCATCACAAGAGACCAACAGGAATACTTACACAATCCAAACAATGCACAGTTTCTGTTCCACAAGCTGCCAAGAGGAATGTGTGCAGTACTCACAGCGCACCATGTACACTGCTTACTGCAGTCATACTGCTTCGTAGGACCAGCCCAACTTACTAAAACACTTTAATGAGCAATCCGAACTGTCTGGATCAGCACGGTTCACTTGGAAGGGACCTTCACAGATAAACCTGAAGAGGTGAGGCGACTGCACTATCTAAACCTTAAAGCATATAGGACCTTAAAGCATAAGCTTAAAGCACAGAAGCATGACCAGCAGGTCGAGGGAGGTGGTGCTGCCCCTCCACACTCCTCTCATTGAAACCCCATCTGGAGCACTGCACGCAGTTCTGGAGCCCTCAACACAAGAAG
The DNA here is from genome assembly GCF_054131305.1 of Coturnix japonica. NCBI lineage: Eukaryota > Metazoa > Chordata > Aves > Galliformes > Phasianidae > Coturnix > Coturnix japonica. Next base: position 29,589,159 of record NC_140672.1, on the reverse strand, counting down.
GACTTGGAGATGTTCAGGCAGGTCCAGAGGAGGGCCATGAAGGTGATCAGAGAGGGCTGAAAGCACCTCTACTATGTGCACAGGCTGAGAGAGATGGGGCTCTTCAGCCTGGAGAAGACTCCAAGGAGACCTTAGAGTGGCCTTCCAGTATCTGAAGAGGGCTGGGGAGGGACTTTTCATAAGGGCAGGTAGCAACAGAATGAGGGGAAATGGCTTTACATGGGAAGAAGGTAGATTAGGATTGGATATTAGGAAGAAATGCTTTACTGTGGGTGTGGTGAGACACTGGAGCAGGTTGCCCAGCAAGGCTCCAATATGATTGCTTTGCAAGTTCCAAACTATGGCTAACAGCTAATGGAAGTCCTCAGTCCAGCAGCACAAAATTTTATATTATCTTCTTAATATTCTAATTGTGGATTTGACGTTCATATAAAGAGCAGAAGGGAAATTACTCTTAGAGCTCAAGTCATCTTTCACAGCCTGCGTCAACAAGAGCAGCACCTCACAGCCTTTGGTTTGAAGACCCGGACCACAAGCTAGCTAATGATTTTACACAGAATTCCAGAGTTCAAGTCATTGTTTATGTTAGGGCTGCAGTTCTACTGAAAGCCTTCCAGTTCATCACACTTCATTATCAATGGCACCACAGATACCTCACAAAGAAGCATTATGACACCACAAAGGGGCATTATGACGTCAGAAAGGGCATTATGACATCACAAAGGGCATTATGAATCACAAAGGAGCATTATGACATCACAAAGGAGCATTATGACGTCTCAAAGGGCATTATGACGTCACAAAGGGCGTTATGACACCACAAAGAAGCATTATGACATCACAAAGGGGAATTATGACGTCAAAAAGGGTCATTATGACGTCTGAAAGGGGCATTATGATGTCACAAAGGGGTGTTATGACATCACAAAGGGGTATTGTGACATCACAAAAGAGCATTAAGACATCACAAAGGGGAATTAAGACGTCACAAAGGGCATTATGACGTCACAAAGAGGCATTATCACGTCACAAAGAGGCATTATGAAAACAAAGGAGCCTTATGACGTCTCAAATGGCATTATGACATCACAAAGGGCATTATGACGTCACAAAGGGGCATTAAGACATCACAATGGGTCATTATGACGTCAGAAAGGGGCATTATGACATCAGAAAGGTGCATTATGATGTCACAAAGGGTGTTATGATGTCACAAAGGGGCATTATGATGTCACAAAGGGGCGCTGGGAAAAGATCTCTGTGTGGAGATTGCTTCTACTAGAGGTAGTTCTATAAGACTGTTCTATAGAGCTGTGCAGGGGCTGTAAATCTGTCTGCAGAGGCTGATGATCAGTTCCAAGTGTCTGCAGTCAATGCGCATGGACAGAGCCCATCCAACCTGGCCTTGAATGCCTGCAGGCCTTGAATGGGGCATCCACAGCCTCCTTGGGCAACCTGTTCCAGTGTGTCACCACCCTCTGAACAAAAAACATCTACCTAAGATCCAACCTATACCTCCCCAGTCTCAGTTTTAAACCATTCCCCCTTGTCCTATCATTATCCACCCTCATAAACAGCCATTCCCCCTCCTGTTTATACGCTCCCTTCAAGTACTCAAAGGCCACAATGAGGTCTCCCCACAGCCTTCCATTCTCCAGGCTAAACAAGCCCAGATCCCTCCACCTTTCCTCATAGGAGAGCTGCTCCAGCCCTCTGATCATCACAGTGGCCCTCCTCTGGACCCCCCCCAACAGCTCCACATCCTTCCCAGGCCTGGACACAGTGCTGCAAATATGGCCTCACAAGAGCTGAGCAGGAGTGGACAATCACCTCCCTCTCCTGCTGGCCACCCCTTTTTCAGTGCAGCCCAGAACACACATGGATCTATCTTTTCCATACGGATATTCCCATCTGTGTACATATATATACCACACCTACACCCCCACAATCTGCTACAACTCCATAGAATTTTCAAGGTTGGAAAAGACCTGGATGATCTTATGATCTTATGATCTCAGATCTTATGATCTGGATGATCTTATGATCATCCAGTCCAACCATCACCAATACTTCCCAGTTAAATCACATCCCTCAACACAACACCCAAACTTTTTGTGAACTTCCCAGGGTTGGTGACTCTACATGAGAGAAAAGGGCACTCAGATAAGGGATTCTGCATTTGCTATTAGCAGAGGTGGGATGAGACCGAGCACTGCCCCAGCTCCTGGGATAATGCAGAAGGGCTGAGACCTTCCAGCTGCTTCCACCCAGGGTCACACAGCAAAGCCGACCCTGCAGGAGTCTGCATCATTCTTTGCATGGCATTGCTAAGAGGAAGATCCCCCCCCTACCCTTGGCTCTACACTCCAGCTGCTGTCTGCCATCTGTAAAGCCACCACAGCTCTCCTACTGGAGTTCCCATCTGCACAGTGACAGCTTGGTTTCTTCTTACTGTCAAAGCAGCCACAGCCTCAGTGCTTCTCAAATCTCCCCTTTTCAGCTGATTTCCTCTTTCTTGTGGCTGGGCAATTCCTCCCTCTCACAGTCATCCCTCTGCCCCACTCTGTGCCCACAGACCCAGAGAGGGCACACAGAGCCAGCCCTGTCCCAGCTGCTGCTGCTTCACATCTGACAGTCTCAGGAGCTGAGATCCAGGCCGAGACAGCAATGCCCAGACATGGTTTGTAGGACGTTTGTGATAGGAAATAGGGAGGCTTGTGATTAAACCTGCCCCCTAAGGAGGAAGGCAATGCTGCCTGCAGCCCCAGCAGGCATTACAAAACATCCCCATTTACAGGAGGGTTTTAAATAGCACAATTCAGGAACTACAACTGCACAAATTCCCGCATGCCCTGGAATAAGTTTGGGAATGGACATGGTTCTACCACCTGTGCAATGCCATAGAAATAACAACCATCCACCTGTAAACCTCCATCCTCTCCCCTGCTGCACAAAGGGAAGCTCAACAGCAGTGCACAAATGTCCCAGCAATGTCTGAGCACTGCTCTGTGCATCCCAACCTGCTCATCCCATCCACTCCTGGCTGGGCAGCAGGATTGGGGTGGCACATTGCAATGGGCACAGAGGAACATGGAAGCCCCACACATGTGAGGAAGGGGCTGGCTGTGCTCCACACTCACGTTATCAGACGTGATTTGCCCTTCTGTGGGGAGCCTCTGCTCTTTCCCAGCTCATCCTCCAGCGTCTGGGACTCCAGGATCTCATTCAGGCTGTTGTTGGCTGCGGGGCAGCTCCATGAAGAGCCTCCCCTCCACCGACCGGCACACAACAGCCGCTCCCGCGCACTGCGGCTCAGCCAATCGGAGCCGGCGGAGCTGCCGCTGCCCGATGGGACCCCCCCCCCCCCCACATATTGACCCCCCAGACGAGGAAGAGGAGGAGGAGAGCGACGAGGAGCTGCCGCAGGAGCTGACGTTGGGGCGGGGGGGCAACGTGGGGGGGGGGTCGGCAGTGGGGGGTGGGGGAGGGGGTGGGGCAGCATTACCCCCGGACCCCGTGGACCCCCCCCAGCCAAAGTGCTGCTCTCCGACCCCCGCGGGCTCTTTGTGCAGCCGCTGCCCTCCAGTTATAGGACCCCCCCCCCCATATTGCGCTTTGCTCACCCCCACCTCCGGAACCCCCCCCCCACTCACCACATCGCCCCCTCCCCCCCCGGGTGGGGTTATGGGGGGTGGGGTGGGGTCGACGATGTGCCGTAAGCCGCGCCGGGGTCGTGTGACAAACCCCCCCCCCCATCAAGATGAATGGGGCGCTGTCGGGGGGGGGCTCAGCCGTAAGGATAAAGCGGGGGGGTTAATGACGGGGGGGGGCAGTGCTATAGGGAACGCAACTAATCTAAGCCCCCCCCCCCCCCACATTAACACCCCATTGTGTGTGGGGGTGGTGGGGGTGGGGCACACAATAACCCCCCCAAAGGCCAAACAGCCCCAACACCCCCCCTCAAAGCCGCTGACTTACGCTGTGCCCCCCCTGCATGAAGGGCCCCCCCCCATCGATTGAGCCCCCCCCAATCCCATCTATAGTTGAGAGCTATGCTTTTTGTAACCCCCCCCTTTTAAAGCCCCCCCCCCCCACAATGTTGTGCACGATGTGCTGCCCCCCATGAGCCCCTGACCCCCCCCCTTAAAAGATGGGGTGGGGGGGGTGGTCTCGGACCCCCCCTCCTTTAAACGATGGGGTGGGGGGGCGGATTGTCACTGCCCCCCAACACCAAAATGGACACCCCCGTTTTAAAGGATGGGGTGGGGATGGGGGGGTGGGGGGTGAAGGTGATCTCGCCCCCCCCCCCATTAAAACGGACCCCCCACCCCTTTAAAGGATGGGTGGGGGTCGGTTACGGGCCCCCCCGGCGCTGTGTGTGTATGTGCCCCCCCCCCGTTTTGCTCCCCCCGTGGCGCAGTGTGCTGGGAAAGGATCTCTGTGTGGAGATTGCTTCTACTAGAGGTAGTTCTATAAGACTGTTATATAGAGCTGTGCAGGGCCTGTAAAGAGAGTTGAGGGGGACTCTAGTGGGCATATGGGGCTGTGGTGGGCAATAGGAGGACTAGGGGCTCTAGGGGGCTCTGAGGGTGTGTAGGGGTTGTGGATCAGGTTGGATCTTAGGAAGATGTTTTTCACTCAGAGGGTGGTGACGCACTGGAACAGGTTGCCCAAGGAGGCTGTGGATGCCCCATCCCTGCAGGCATTCAAGGCCAGGCTGGATGTGGCTCTGGGCAGCCTGGTCTGGTGGATGGCGTCCCTGCACATAGCAGGGGGTTGGAACTGGATGATTTTTGGGATCCTTTTCAACCCAGGCCATTCTATGACTGTACAGTTCCATAGTGGAACAAATATAATATGCTAACTATGTAAAACATGGAGTCAGACCTGTGTGATTTGTCCACACCAGGAGGTGATTAGAAAACAATTTGTAAGCTACAAAGCTGCTTGCTGGAAAGGAAAAGAAAATAAAACTACAAGAAAAAGGGAAATCATTTCTTCCTGAAAATAGGAAGAATTATAGATCTGACATGAAATTTGAGTGAAGCTCCTGATTTTATGAAGCTATTCCCATTATTTTCTTGGTGCTGTGTTTCCCAAATGAGTGGTTTCTGGCTCTGCTGCAGCACCAGTCTGCATGTGAACATCAACTCTGTTCACCATCTGGGAAGATTAGGACTTCCCTTCTCCTACCAGCACCACTGAATTACAGTTACTCAGTGGTTAAACAAAGGAATCCTTAAAGAAGGGTTTACAGCTGTCCTGTTGTCTGAAGTGCTTGGGGCATTCTGATGCTATTAAGCTCTATGTATTAACAAGTTAAAAAAGAAAAGGTAGGCATCTGATTGTTGTGACAGTTTCTAAGCGATTTGGAAAGCTGTACCACCCAACCACTCCTTCTATTTGATGGAGGTGACAAAGCTCAGTTTAATTTCTGACTGCTGTTTAAATTCTGAAGCTCGAGCTGGTTCCTGGAGCAGAAAAAGCTCGGAAGCTGTCCCTCCTACAAGCAGGCACCTCTGAGCAAAATATGACATCTCAGTTTCTGATGGTAAGGTCAGGAGATCTGATTCCAGCATCTAGCTTTTGGCTTAATACTGTGTTAGTGGGACCTTTGGCATCTAGCACTTAATGATCTTGAAGGTTTCTTCCAACCCAAGCCCTCCCATGATCCTATGATTCTGTGATTTCATTCAGGTTTATTGAGATGAGTTCTCCTGAATGTGCTGTTCTCCATATGATTATAATTGGAGTCTAGATGGGTGACTGAAACCAGACACCAAACTTTCTGATGGCCAAAATGAAATGAAATCAATCCTTTACTGTGTCAGTAGTCTGTAACTAGAGCCCATCAGGTAATTCCCAGCCTCCTGCCTGTATCAGTGGCTGCACACAGTGAAAAAGTCTGATGGGATTTTAACCTGTAAAATGTTCCAAAGCAACCAGAGGGTGAATATATTCACTATGCAAATACCTACAGGGATAAGCTTGTCATGTATGTCCTCAGGAAGCACAGTAGTTAATGGTGGGACTCAGTAGGTCATGCTGAAAGTTGAGTCTGCTGATCTTGAAGGTCTTTTCCAGCCTAAATGACCTTATGCTAATATTTCTGTATTTATTTCTGCTCAGCTCCCAGAAAACCTCCCACCCAGCCCCCAGCTGACCCCGTGGTGAAAAATAAAACAGAAACCTCAGTGACGCTGGCATGGTCCCCTCCGAAGATGCACCTCCCCATTCCAATCCATGGCTACATGTGGAACCCAATAAACTAACTGGCTTCACGTGGGTGAGGTGCCACGAGTCTCATGTCCCCGTCCCAGAGTTCACGGTGAGCAATCTGTCTGAAGAGGCTGATGATCAGTTCCGAGTGTCTGCAGTCAATGCGCATGGACAGAGCCCGTCTCTGGAATTCCCAGGGAGCGTGCACCTTGGTAAGAACAAAAACCCCAATGGAAATGGGTCAGTGTGTGCTGAGCAGCTGTGTTGGCTCCCTAAAGATGTTTCCTTTGACTTTAAGGATAGTAGTGCATTAACACACCAAAGGCTTTCCTTTATTCCTAGTTCTCCTATCTCATATCAACCTCCAGCTACCACTAAAGTGATACAAGTTATGTTTCTGTGACAGAGAGATGAATATCCTTATCTTTTGATATCTCACATGTGCAAGAGGCAGAACTTTCTGTAACAGACCTTAAGCACAGAAGTGCTTCTTCCAGCACTCATGCAAAGGGAGAAGTAGAAATGTACCTATGATTTAATCTTCCATCTCTAAATGAGATACCAGACTTGCATCTAAAGAGCATTAAGACAAACATGTTGTTCTTCCTCAGACCCAGTCCTGGCTGTGAAATCCCCCCTAACAACTGGTGAAGCTGTACCTGGAGGGGATGCCATGTTTACTATTGACCTTACAACAACGTGTTGCGGCACTTGGTACCTCAATGGTAAAGTCTTACAGGAAAGTGAGACCTGCATCATCAAGAGAACCCAAACTACTCACAGCCTAATCATAAAGAACGTCACCAAGAACGATGATGGAGCAGAAGTGAAATTTGTTGCCAAAAATGTTGATGTCAGCACCAAGATGAGAGTGAGAGGTATTTGCTTTGATCCTTCTCCTTTCCTCTTACAGTCAATGCATAGTTGCTGTGATCTGATGATTAGAACTGGGGCTGCAGGCATTCACTGACTGTACCAAATACCTGAAATTGCATCCCATGGACTGACGTGAGTCCTGGTAATGACCTAAACATGATAGCACTGAGTGTAGGGTAAGCCAATCTACCCAGCTGCTTGGTATCTGAACCAGATTGCTTCATGCCAGCTGATGAATGTCTGCAGTTCACAGCTCTTGGCCAGTGCATTCAGTCAGCAGGTTTACCACTGCATCACCATGGAGCAGTACTTTCAGCTCCAGGTTCAGACAGCCTTTCTGATTGCACTGGAATAGTTTAGAAGTAGGGGAGCAATCATTCCAATAATAACTCTTTCAATCAGATTTGCGTGACCAAATAGAACAAATAAACATTCATGATGGGAGGAGCTGTTTGTCATTGGGTGGAAACCTCTGCAGAAGCATGTTTAGAGCATTCTTAATCAGTAGAAGGAGATGTTTGGTTGATTTTTACTTACTAAATCCTGCAAGAAGACCAAATGAAATATCTTGAATTGCTCAGCACTGACACAGTGATGAGTGCAGGAACAAAAGGTGATACTTTTTCAGAGATGTTGCAGCAAACATTGACCACGTTAGCCTGATATCAATTGAAATAACGAGGCCTTTGCTCCTGACAGGTGCTGCAGTGAGATTTACCAATAAGGGCAAAGATGTAGAAAAGATCTCTGCTCCGCTGCGTGAGGAAGCCAAACTGCAGGCTGAGCTTTCAGACACAGGCGCTACTGTGGAGTGGATGAAGGATGGGAAGGAGCTCAAGGCCAGTGAAAAATATGAACTGCACATTGTGGGGAAGAGACACACCCTGAAAATTCACAATGACTCAATGGATGATGCTGCAAGTTATCAGTGCATCTGTGAGGGGGATAAAATGCTCTATCAGCTTTCAGTGAAAGGTATGTGACAGTCTGGGCTGTCCTCTTCCAGCCCAGGGCCAGCAGACTGCATTCACCTGACTCCCCGACAGTCCAGCTGTTGTCAGACAGCATCTGGGGTGTTTTCAGTGGCTGTTTTGACTTGAACTGGCCAATCTGCTTTGTAGAGCCATTTGATTTCTGTGTTCTGTCCTGTGATTCGTCCCTAAGATATAGAGGAAGTCAAGGGAAAGATAGGAAAAAGAACATCCCAGCCTTCCTGCTCTTCTGTCAGGGTGGCCATGAGAGATGATGTCAACAGCTCTTTTTGTAGCAGTGATCCCAAACGTAGAAGAGACCTGTGAAGAGTCACAGGGATGTTTACTTAGCTGTCATTCCATGGTGGGCTTTTTCTTACACAGATGTAGAGAGAAACTGAACTTTCCCACGCAGGGAAAGTCTGTTTTGCTTCAGGGTGTAGGTCTGATCTCTGAGATCCACACGCTTGGCCTTGATTGCAATAAATGAGAGCCCTTTGTTTGCTCCAGTGGAAGACTTTCCATTTCTGCAGTACCCTCTGCAGATGACACAAATGCAAATGAACCTTCTTCCCAGCAACAATTGCCTTTTTCTTTTTTACACTGAGTATGCATGAGGCTCTTCATCATATTCTGCTGGCTTGTCACACTTGTTGATCCATGGAGAAAAAACAAATCCCTAGAGTAGTGTATGCACTTTGACACTGGAGAGCTTACTTAATTGCTTCTTCTCAAAGACCAAACTCCAGAGAGGCATGGAGACAGCTCCAAACAGAATTGAATAATGGGACTAAATTTATGGAGAAAAGAACTTCCTGCCAAGGCTTGTCAGCTAGTCTTAATTTTGCTTTTCTTCTCTCTCTTTGTCATGTTAGCATAATATTTCATAATGGCAGGTCTGCCCCCAGAATTAACTGGCACAGGCTGCCCAGGGGTAACTATCACATGTTTATGTGTTTTGATGTTTCACAGTGGGTCTTAAGTAAAAGGAACTCAGGTTTTGGTTGCCTGCAGGTCAGATGTTCTTTTGGGTTCAATATGTTTGCATAGTGACTTGCAACCATGGGACTGGTGTTCAAGGACCCTCTTGGTTCCTTCAGTTCCTAGGTTCTTTCTTGCCTAGATTTGACACTTTGTTTCAACAGAATAGCTGATATTCTCTAGTGAAGGCTATTAGTTTGGGCACAAGTGGTAACCTAAACCTGTTCCAACCTGTGCATACAAAGCTGCAAGATGGTCTCATTTCAGTCCCTCAGTCAATACTTTTTCTTTTTTTCCCTCAGAGCCAAAACCTGTGTTTATAAACCAGGAGAAGGTGCTGAAAGAGGTGAGTGTCAGCTGTCCAGGCTCAACGTGGACGTCAAGTGGTTCAAGGTATGGCATGTAATGGTATTTTCCTTTCTGACTTCTCTGGAAATGAATGAGAGGCTTTAATTTCACTTCCAAGGGATGCGAGTCTGAGCTTTTGCTTGATAGCTTTTGCACTGCCCTCTTCTCTTTATGCTCTTTTACTTGCCCAGATCAGCACTCTTTGTTATTATGTCCTGAGTTCATTTATCAAGTTGAAATGGAAGTTTGTTTTGGGTTTCTTGTGAACTCCTGAGGTCTTGCTGCACAAAATATTGTTGGTTGGAGCACAGTCTTGAGCTTCAACTCTAACACAGAAATTCTCAGCCAGGATTTTGTAGCCTTGTTGTGAACTGGGTTTTTGGGTTAAATCTCAGTTTTCTTTGCACCTGACAGTGTGAGAGTTTGCTCTGGCCCTTTGTGCACCTCCCCGGTGCTCAGCTGTTCCTTCCCTTACTTGAGGATAACGTCATTTATTCAAGGTGATGTCCAAACGGGCTTGTTAACAGTCCTCCGCAGTGCTTTAAGCTGTCATAGGTCAGCCAGAATTTCTGCATGTTCTATAGCCATTCCTACATGTTGAAAACACTGCACTGTGCTTAAGCTTCAGCATATGTTCCAGTAAGCACAGTTCCATTAATTCTAGGGGAGTGGGTGAATTAAGCATTGATCTGAAGGCTGCATTTGCTCAGTGCAGAGATGGAAGGACTAATGGAGATCTGACTTTGATATTTTCCCTTCTAGGATGGGAAGGAGCTCCGTCAAAGTAAAAAAGTGAGCATTACTTCCCAGGGAAATAAGAGAAGTCTCATTATTCACAAGTGGTGAACTCTCATTTTCTCTCTCAGTCTGCAACCAGGTTGGTTTGCTGTTTCAGTCCTGGCTGTTTTATGCAGGAACTCTGCTCCTGAGGTTAATCCAAGTTGTATCCAGGCCCTTCAGAAGGAAAGGGAAATAGCAGCACAGAAATATGGTCTGATTCTGACATAAATAAGTGCAGACCTGGAGAGTTAAAAGGGATTGTGTGATGTTCAAGGGATTTTGAAGCAAAGATGTCCCCTAGGTAAGATTTGTGGCTGACATTCCCCATACATTGTGGGCACACAAGCTAAGGAGAGACTAGTGATGAGCATGCAGAGAAGCCAATGGTTCAGACAGGTTTGTAGTGACACGACATTGTAGAGTTCTGTCTAGTTCTCCTTGGCATAGTTTGGAAAATAAAGATGAGGTGATTGGTGGTAACCAATATGGCTTCCTCAAATTCAAGCCATGCCTGACAAACTTGGTGGCCTTTCATGATGGAGTAACAGCATCAGTGGATAATGGGAGAGCAACTGACATCATCTACTTGGACTTGTGCAGAGCATTTGATCCTGTCCTGCATGACATCCTGGTCACCGAACTGGAGAAAAATGGTTTTGATGGATGGACCAGTTGCAGGATAGGGAACTGTCTGGATGGTCACACTCAGAGAGTTGCAGTGAGTAGCTGAGTGTCCAGGTGGAGGGTGGTGTTGGGACCAGTGTTCTTTAACATTTTTGTAGGCAACATGGCCAGTGGAATCAAATGCAGCCTCAGCAAGTTTGCAGATGACACCAAGCTGAGCGGTGCTGTTGATGTGCTAGAGGGAAGGGATGCTACCCAGAGGGACCTGGACAGGCTGGAGAGGTGGGCCCTTGGCAGCCTCATGAACTTGAGTGTGGCCAAGTACAAGGCCCTGCACCTGGGTCAGGGCAATCCCAAGCACAGGCACAGGCTTAGAGGAGAATGATTTGAGAGAAGCCTTGACCCTGAGGAGAAGAGTTGGTCTGGAGGGAGGTGTCCCTGCCTATAGCAGGGGCATTGGAACTAAATGACCTTAAAGATTCAGTCAGTTCTATTGTTTTTCTACCCTTAATTTTGCTTGGAAGGTTTTAGAATAAATTAGATTCTGGTTTCCATGAAGACTGTTTGCAGGGAGCTCCGTTGTAGCTAGTAAGTCTGTCTTTAAGTTCAAGGGCAATAATGCATTGACTGTGTTGAAGACAGAAAAGACTCAGGAATGGATGATGGTTTAGAATAAAACAAAATCCTACTTATTTTCTATGCAAATATGTGTAAGGAAAAGATGCTGCACTCAGTTCTGGAAATACCCTGACAAATATATCTCTAGTGCTTCACAGCTGGAGATATCAAGATTGTTAAAGCACTGGAAGATGTGGAAGTGAATGAATATGGGAGTGCATCTTTTGTCTGTGAGATTTCACTCGATGAGGTTCAGAGCCAGTGGTACAAAGAGGACAAGCTGAAGGCTGATGACAACATCAGAATGCGGCAAGATGGTAGGGTGTAAGAGGGGGATTTTTCTCCTGAGTGGGGGGTGGGTTGGAGATCAAGCATATAAGACATCTGAAATGAAGTGAAGATTGTTCAGAAGGGAGTTCCCCTTTTGTTTTGGGACTGAGGTTAGGGTGGAACAAGTGACAGGTGGGAAGCTTAGTGTGGGAAGTGTGATGCTATCCCACCATCCCACACTGCCAGGAGCAGGTAGGAAATGAGTGCAGTTCTTTCCAAAGTGGGGGTGACCAGGGCAGTCAGTTCACCTCTCCAAAGAGGTTTTGTCTGACAGTGAGTGTGATCCTTCTGTCTCAGGTACTTTAATGGTGACGGTGGCCGCATTCGGTCAGTCCTTGTAGAAGCCATGTTTAGATTCCGCTTTGGTGGGGATGTGGATGTGGGGGAATGGGTGGTTTCATTGACATGAGAGAACAGGCAGTGATGCTGTGAAACCAGATGGATGATGCTCAGCCTGGCCATGTGCCTCAGAGCTCTTTGCTCAAGGAAGCCAAGTGTAGTTGTGGGTTTGCTCTCAAGAGCACAGTTTGGTAGGGATGAGTTGGAGGTTGGACTAGATGACCTTAGTGGTCTTTTCCAGCCTTAGTGACTCTGTGGTTCTCTGCTTCAGGAAAGACCTACTCGCTGACTTATACACGTGTCCAAGTCAAGGATGCAGCAGAAATGAAATCTGTAGCAGAAAAAGTGCCCATCTTACAGTGAAAGGTACTTATGCTTCTGATGACGATTTTGCTTAAATTATCTTATGTTATAAACCAGCCAACAACTTTTGCTTTAATGTCAAGGAGGTTAAACACCACCAGAACCTTTCACAGAAATTAAAACTCCTACCTACCTACCTTTCTGCCCACAAAATATGCAGCTTCTCTTTTGGAATTTACTTTTGCTAAGTAAAACAGATTATTTTCTTAGGTGGTGGATTTTCTACCTCTAGACTTCAGATTTGTGTTTGAACGTTGAGGGATAAAAACATAGCTTGACTTTTTCTTCATTTTCTCTGTATGTTTGAAAAGAGCACAGGGTTTGTTTTTTTTTTAATATATACAATGCTAGGTATATATATGATGTTAAGTGTGATAAAGAAAAGGGAGACATTTGAGTTAGCACACTACTCAAGAGTTCAGTCCCCACCTTTGCCACTGTTACAATTATAAGGGCAAGAAAATCCTGGAAAATGAATTTCTCCTAAGTAGAGTTATTACATTGGACCTACAGAGACCTTTACTAGGAGAAAACTTGTTGTTCAGAGCTAAGTTGCTGTATTTATCCAAAATAATTATCAACGTCCGTGTTTCATTGAACCTGTATTCCATTTCGTAATGCGAGGATTTTGATAGCGGTATGGGAAGGTCATGGTTTGATTTGGATGTTGGACTGGGAATCAGAAGATCTGGGCTCTCTTCAGGTTGTCAGTCTTATTGTCTGACTTCTTAACAACATTCCTTTCTTTCTATTATTTTTAATGACGTTTTAAGGCATTTTGTGCTGATAGGTGTAGTGTTCTTTTGCAGTAATGCTGACGTGAGTAAGTAGGGTGATAATGTAAGGGTATTTTACATTCCTTCTAAATCTCTGCTTTCTCTTGTTCCATCCTTCTTAAAGAGCAATCCATTAATCTAGTAAAGGAGCTGTGTGATGAGGATGTGACTGAGCCTGAAGAAGCCAAATTTGAATGCGAGATATCCATTCCTTCTGTGAAACCTCCCAAGTGGTATCTACGTGGGGAAGTCTTACAGGCTGGCAGAAACTTGATTATGCAGCAAGAAGGCACCATCCTCCAGCTGACCATACTGAAAACCACCACTGATATGACAGGCACCATTCAGTTCTCAATTGGCAAATCAAAATCCACAGCAACTCTGCTCGTCAGAGGTAACATATCCTGGCTTGGTTTACATCATGAAGATGAAGAATTAATTAACGTACAGCCTTCCTTCACTGGGGTCTTTGAAATATTGTGTGTGTGTCTGGAGGGTCTGCTCCATTTCCAGTTCAAAGTCGTTGGACACTAAATGAGACAGCTGCATCTCAGTAAAAGATCTGTTTGAATAGCTGTGATGTGCTTACTATTCAGATCTACAGAGCTGAGGTTTTGTCCTTGGCTATACCAAAGAGGTCAAATCAGGTGAAATTAATTGTATTTCAGAACTAGACAAGTTGAAGTTTGGTAGGACATAAGTTTGATGCCATTTCTCATTGATTTCATCTGAAAGAAACTTCCAGGCTTTTTGTCCGCTGTTGTCCCCAGCGTAAGATTATCCATTCACATCCTAAAGTACTTGTTATATTTTTAACTCTCTCTTATTTGAATAAAAGCCTCAACAATTTGGAGCAATTTAATAAGCACAGAACAAGAGCTGGACCTTGCATTTGGTAGATAATATACAGTATTACTTTATAGAAATGTAGTCAATGGCATTCCCTATAGACAATCGTTTTTTTTATCTTTAGTTCAAATAGTTCAATATTCAATAATAGTTCAAAAAACCATTGTGAACATGAGATTAATTGAAATGGAGCAGACGCAAGAGACTTTCCTCTTCTTCCAATTGTCCTCATCCTTTCTTCTCTTCCATCCCTGCTTTGCAGATTACCATATACAAATCACCAGGAAGCTGGAGGACAAGACAGCTTTGGAACGTCATTCTGTCATCCTGTCCTGTGACTTCAGGCCTTCTCCAAAGGTTGTGAAATGGTTCAAGGGCCACACACCCATCGTGCCCTCTGAGAAGTACAAGATCAAGAGGGATAAGCATTCAGCAGAGCTCAAGATTCTGAAGCTGAAGCCCGATGATGCTGGTGTGTACAAGTGCAAGGCAGGAATTGCAGAGACTGAAACCACGCTGACAGCTGAAGGTAAGAGCAGGGGGGGTGGCCTCTTCCATGTCCTATTTCACCTCAGATTTCTTTTCTTGAGGTTGATTTCTGCCGTTCTCTCCTGCTAACTTTATAAATGTATAATCTTCACTGAGAATACTACACAAAGATCGTCTAGTCCAACCATTCTACCACATCCCAGTATGATTTATAGTAACAGTGGTAACAGTTCACCTTGTTTCCCCACAGCCCGCAATGTAGAAGTAACGAAGCACTTGCAGGATGTAGAAATTGAAGAAGAGAGCTCTGCTGTCTTCTCCTGCGAGCTGTCCCATGATGACGAGGACATGGAATGGTTCCTGAATGACAACCTCCTTTACACCAACAATTACAATGACATCAAGAACGTTGGCAATTGCTGCAAACTGACAATGAAGCAGGTTAAGCCTGAGGATGCTGGCACAGTGACAGTGAAGTCAGACAAGGTGTCAGAAAGCACGTGCCTGAAGGTGATAGGTGGGTCTGATCACACCCCTCCTGGATATAAGAGATGCTAAGGAGCCCCAGTTCATTCTATTGTGCAGCAGTCCTGCTTCTAAAGCTCACCTCTCTGGGGTGACAAGACATCAGGGGCTTTCTTCCAGTGGAAGGTTCCATTGCAGCAGATATCAACGAAGGAGGATGGTTTTGGTGTCCTGCCATAGCATTCCATTGCTTTTTATCATCATTTTCCTTAACACAAGAAGAGTTACAAGAGCAGTTTCTTTTACTGCTTCAGTGCCATGCAGTGTCAATGCTGTTGTATCCAAGTATTTATGACTGCAGGGAGAGCTCATTCAGTGTGTGTTTTGCCTCTGGGATGACTAATGACCAGGCTGTGAGTAACCTGATCTAGCTGTGAATGTCCCTGTTTATTGCAGGGGAGCTGGGCTAGATGGCCTTTAAGGGTCTCTTCCAATTCTAAGGATACTATGATTCTAATCTGATCTCCCCAGCAATTAAGCTCTTTTACTCTATGCACTCCAGAGTTTGAAGGATTTCATTTTTCTCCTTTCTTTTGCATTTGGTGGGTGTTTTTTCCCCATTATAAACATCTGATGTGTGAAATAGAAGATAGATAAAAGGAGTCAATAAAACAGGAAAATCAAAATTGTTCAGCAGCTCATCCTCTTAATCCTGAGGCCTGCTGTATGAGCTCTGCTCCATGTGAGGGCAATGCCAGCTCTCCAGCTTTAGAAGAGCTGCATCCCAATTACTTCATATGATATCAGTCCCACCCACGGCAATGCAGGCTGTCCCTCCTGTTCCCTGTATTCTCCTCCTGATTAGTTCAGAATTCCATAAAGTGCATTCAGTCAACGGACATGAAATCGCTTTAGGTTCTATCTTGGTGTCGTCAGTACTGGTAAAGATTTATTGATCCCTATTTAAAAATCTGAAAGCAACTGGAAATGTCTCAACTTCTCTATCACGTTGTTCTGTTTTGCCTGTTTAATTGCAGAGAAGCCTGCTGTCTTCATGAAGTCCTTGGATGATGTTTTTGGTGAGGAGCGGGGTGTGATTAAATTGGAATGCGAAGTCTCTAAAGAGAAGGTCAAACCAGTGTGGAAAAAGGACGGTGTTGTGCTCGCTTCTGGCAACAAGTATGAGCTGGTACAGTCTGGGAAGACCCTATGTCCCCTTATCCATGACCTCGAGAAGTCAGATGCAGGTTTCTATACCTGTGATATTGGCACTGATGATGCCAAGTCAAAGGTCGGCATTCAGGGTAAGTACTGTGGAAAGTAAAGGAGTGCTGAAAGCACATTCAGTGTGGTCACTATGTCTTACACATATTCCCCCACGAGCCTTACTAGTTTCTACAATAGAAGTGTATTACTGCAATTTAGCGCAGTGATGTCTGGAAAATTCCCATTGCTTTTGATGTAAATGTATCTCATTTTGCCATGAAAATCACCAAACACGTCAAGAATGTCCTGGAAATGTTTCCTTTCTAAATTTCCCTAAAATGGAGAAATGGTTTGAACACCAGTAGGGGTAGGATGGTAACAAATTAGCTAATAGAAACATTTAATTTCTTGTCATAGGCAAAACCCTTTTTCTCACGCAGCATCCTAGAGTTGTCCTCTCTGTTAGGTTGTTCCCTCTGTAGCTCATTGAATCTTCATTCTGCTCCATGGACTGAGCTGCTCTAATTGTAGTTCTTCCAGAGCAAAGCCAAGAGATTCACGTCTCTTTTTTTAAATAGCTTTCTGGTAATTCTGAGTGGAGAATGTCTTAGAGAATACATCAGTAAGGAACACAGCCATGTTCTGCAAATCCTGAGTTAAAACACCAGTGCTGCTACTCATGTCAGTCACAAATGCCTTTTCTACATATAAACCTCATACTAACGTATCTCTTACCTTCCAGAGCTGAATAGTGGCATTACCAAACGGCTGAAAACCACTGAAATCCAGGAGGGAGAAGATTGTACTTTTGAATGCATTCTGTCCCATGAAAGCATTGATGAGTTCAACTGGACACTGAATGGAAGCAGAGTGGAAAATGGTGGGCGATTTAAAGCTTCTAACGTGAGTCGGAAATATACTCTCATTATCAAAAGTGTGACTCCTACTGACGCTGGGGAAGTCGTTTTTACTGCCCGTGGTCTAACCTCCAAAGCCTCTCTGTGAAAAGCAATGAGATGGGAGAGATTCTGGGGTCTGATTCCTTCAACTGTCTTCTGATAAGATTGTCGTGAGAGCTAACTCATAATATGGTTAAAGTGAATAGCAACCTTCTACTTGAACCTTGAAGCACTGAGAATTTCTCTTAAAAATAAGTAAAAGGAGGAACCATTTGACACAAATGTGAGAACTACCCAAAGCACTGGGGTAGTGTTGGAAATGGGCATCTCACTACAGCTTGTTCCATTAACAGTAAATCAGGAATGCTCTGTTGAGGGAACTGTGGGAGCAAATATCCTCTAAGTATAAGCTGAAGGGATGGCCTTCACATCATCTAGCTGTACAACAAATTCCTATCTAGAGCATGTGCATCTGAGAGCATCATCCGAGGCTCCCAGTGTGATGAGTGGAGAGAAGAAAGAGGCAGTTTTCAGACATGGTTCATCATCCTCAATTGGGTAGATTTAAGAGAGAATAAATGCTGCCTGGAATTCTATTGTCTGTACTTTGCAGATTACTGCTGGCTGTAGGATGGCGTCTGTTGCAAGTGCCTCTCTAACTTATCTCCAGCATGTAGATGCATGTATTTTGAGAGAGGCATCCTACCCTAAGTGTATGTTACTCAAAAAGCAATGTTTTCTTCCATGAAAACCTACTGAGGTTTCAAAACAGCTGGAGGATAAGACAGCAGCAGCAGGACAGGACATCAGCCTGAGCTGTGAGCTGTCGAAGCCTGATGTGAACATCAGGTGGTACAAGGATGGCAAAGCAATCAGAAAAAGCCAGAAGTACGACTTGCAGCAGGAGGGAAGTGGGGCCATTCTGATCATCCATGACTCTACTGCCAAGGACAGTGGGGAGTACCCCTGTGAGACAGAGGACTCCATAACAAAAGCCAGGGTCACTGTGCAAGGTGAGTTGAAAAGCACACTGGGGATGGCATGTAGAGAAGTCGAGGTAAATATCTGCAGCCTGTGGGTGATGTTTTTCTCTTCTGTTTCCTTGAGCAGGATCAATTCTTAGTTTTCAGAAAATATGATGGATTAAAATCTTTTCCTTAAAATAATCTGGAAACTGAATGATTCTCCAGTGTGATGTGGATCTGGGCAGCCTGGTCTGGTGGTTGGTGACCCCTTGGCAGGGGGTTTGAAACTAGATGATCTTTGAGGTCCTTTTCTACTCAGGCCACTCTATGATTCTGTGATCATTCTATGATTCTATGATCTTGGGTGTTAGTGAGCCACGAAAAGATGGCAATCTGAATTAGTCTATATTGAATATGTGTAATAAAAACTATATGCAGTTTATCAGATGAGATCCTACCAGCGCATGTATAATGGTATTGAACTTTCCAGATATCTACTGGAATTATCAAACCTATGTAAATGGGTGGACTCTGTGGTCTTCTTAGACTCTTTGCATCTCTATGTGATATTCTGAAATGAGGGCAAAGGAGATTCAGGACACCTCTGTATGCTTGGGACTTGTTGTGGTAACAAATCCCTTTGTCCTACACCCTCATCCTTTTTTTTTTCCTTCCAGAAAAACCTAATTACTTTATCAAGGAACTTTCAGATGTGAAAATTGAAGAAAGTGGAAGTGCACTTTTTACATGTCAGAGCGAGAAAGCCGCATCCTTCGTCATATGGAGGAAAGGCATTGCTGAGCTCAGGCCTGGCAGGAAATACAAGAGGGCACAGAAAGGACGAGACCTGCAGCTGTGCATAAAAAATCTGGAGAAAAGTGACAGTGACGTGTACACCTGTGACATTGGTGATGCCCAGTCCAGAGCCAAGCTGGTTGTACAAGGTATGTGTGAGAGCCATATGACTGCGCATCCTGTTTCTCCACTACCAAGCCATTATCCTGGTAGAATTTGTACATTTATGGCAGGTCTTTGGGGCTGCAGCTGTCTGACCTGAATAGCGGTTCACAAGCCATGCACAGAGCAAGCTGCACGGAAAGGGAAAGAACTACCGACTAGAGCAGTGCCATTGAGAACTTTATGTATCATTTAAAAACCAAAAATGCTGTGAGGCTGGTGACCCAGAAATCAGTGTGAACTTTCTATCTCTGACCTTTCTGAGTTACAAATAGTCCTCCGGAGTTCTAGGCAAAAATTCCCTTATGCTGCATTCTGGGTAGTTGTCATGGTTTAAACAAAAATCTACCTGTGTCCGTGACAGGGGGGCCACAGGCAAGCGAGGTGCTAGAAGGAGCTGAACCTCTGTCCCAACTACTTCAGAAGCAGCCCAAACCCCCTCGTACATGGCTAAGATCACCTTCTCAGTTGGAGTGTAGCGCTCCTCAGACCATTTATATGCTCGACTCAAAAGTCCCAGGGGTTGGCCTTGGGTTTCTCCTAAAGCTCTTTGCCACAAACTCCAAGTGGGACCTTTCTCTCCAGCAGCAGTGTAGAGGATGTTCTTTACATCCTGTCCCGTCCGTACTGACCCCAAGGCCACGGCACGGGCTATCTCTTGTTTTCTCTGCTCAAAAGCCTGCTGCTGCTCAGGACCCCATGAGAAATTATTCTTCTTCCGTGTTACCTGATAGAGGGGGCTCACTATGTGGCTGTAGTTTGGGACATGCATTCTCCAAAAGCCCACTACTCCCAGAAAAGATTGGGTCTCTGTCTTGTTGGTGGGAGGAGACATAGCAGTGATTTTTTCAATCACATCTGCTGGGATGTGTCGATGCCCATCTGGCCATTTTACACCTAAGAACTGGATTTCCTGGGCAGACCCCTTCACCTTGCTGCGCTTAATGGCAAAACCATCTTGCAAAAGAATTTGGATTATCTGTTTTCTTTTCTTGAAAATCTCTGCTGCTGTATGGCCCCACACGACAACATCATCAATATACTGCAAGTGTTCGGGAGCAGTAAAATTATTCATGCTTTATATGATGTTATGATGTGGAATACTGATAGCAAAATTACAAAATTATTAAACCATGACACCCTGGTATTTTTCTTTTTTTTTTCTTAAATATTTTCCTTTTTTTTTCCTTAAATATTTTCCTTTTTACTATTTAAATGTTATGGGCACATCTTATAGAAACACAAGGCTGTTTACAAAGAAGTGCATGCTGTGTTGCTGTATGATGAGCAAGATACATCTATTCTTCATCTAGCAGGAATAGTTGCTGAGCCTTAAGAACAGTTTCAGAAAGCTTTGGGAATTTGGGCATTTTCCTTGTTTCTGCAACACAAAATGAAAATTTACGCTGTATACAAAGAAAAGGGGAGTCCGAACTTGTACGTTAAATTTGAAGGAGATCAATCTGGGGTAATATTAAGAAAAAAAAAAAAAAAAAAAAAGGGGGGAGTGTGGTCATCAAATACTATAAAATAAATTAGCTGTTACTAGAATGCCACTTATCTTCCCCCCATACGAATCACTGTCGTGTTGTATGTGAATTTGTGAGGTGGGTTTTGAAGCTGAAATTAAAAACTTCTTGTATGGCTGTCTTCATAGTGGCTATCCAGACTATGTGTAGAAATAACAGCTATTATGTAGTCAGCTATTCACCAGTTTTAACTGATTATAAATTACGTTTCAGGGTGGAGAACATAGCATAGTGCCTGACACCTGTGTTGATCCTGAGGGCATTCTTGATTCTGTGCATTATGATGTCATGGATATTAAAGAGCAAGCTGAGGCAGCACATAGTTCCATTGTATCCCTGGAGGACCCGAAGGAAGATATTGGCTGGTTTGAAAAGCAGCTGGAGAAAACTAACTTTGAACTGATGGAGACCAAAGAAGAGCTGACAGAGAAAAACAGCAAACTACTTAAAACTGAAGAAGAGCTGATGCAGAAGAACAAAGGTGAGTTATGTGATGTGAAAGGTAGAAGACAGAAATAGTTCATTAATCTAAAAGAGAAATAACCAGTTTGAGTAGGAATTAGAGGAGATGTTCTACCTTTGGAACCATAGCCTGTAGATAAGTGATAGTTTGTTCCTTGTGTATATTCAGGTTCAGCAATTCCACGGTTTTTGGTTATTTCTTTTCTTTTTTCCCCCTCTCCTTTAAACTGCAACTAGCAGCTTTACGCTTTCGTAAGTATGGGGTTAAATGTCTATATCTTGATTTTTACTTTTATATTGTAATCTCTTCTTTATGTCTTGTTGATGCAATGTTTTCGTTCCAAGAAATATAGAAAACTTTTGAATCACTCCCAATAAGTGAAGATCACATGCAAATTAATGAATCTGTTCAAAAGCTACCTAAACATTAGAATATCTGGAAAAATTGATTACTTAATAAACTATCTATTGGCTACTTATGTAATACAACCTTTTCTGTGTGTTACAGACTTTGAAATGCAGATGATTAAATTGGATGAGTCTGTTGAGCAACTTAAAGAAGCAACTGAGGTAACTTTATCAAGAAGATGTTGTGTAAAATTGTTTTAATACCAACTTGTGGTAGCTTAAAATGCTATGAATGCTCAGGATATCTCCACGTTCTATGCAGTCCATAAAACTTTATCCTGACTAATGTACTGCGAGCTACTGAATATGTGAAGACTAGCTTGATTAAGTATGTGTGCATACCACTTCTGGTGGTTTTTGTTCATTTTTTGATGTTTGGTAGCCTGAAGTAGCTCTGAAAACATTTATAGTTAATTCTGTCACTCAGATCTCTAACCTTGTAAGCTTAGCAACTTGACCCTTCTTAGTCTTTGACTGTCTGCATCACTGCAACTTAGTATTTCCATGGTATTAAAGCTGACTGTGATGAGTAGTCATGTCCTCACCTATTACTTCTTCCAAGAACAAGG
This sequence comes from Coturnix japonica, assembly GCF_054131305.1. Taxonomy (NCBI): domain Eukaryota; kingdom Metazoa; phylum Chordata; class Aves; order Galliformes; family Phasianidae; genus Coturnix; species Coturnix japonica. Next base: position 29,567,136 of record NC_140672.1, on the reverse strand, counting down.
CTCCAACTCTATCTGTGAGATTGTGTGGCCTGAACACTTCTGAGGCTTTTCTTTTCATAAGCTACTAAAGATGAATAATCAGTCCTTGGCAGTGCCAGCATGGCTTAACAATCGTCATCTTGTAAGTAAGGAAGCTTCACTTGTGGTCAAGGACACAATCTAAAATATGCGTGACAGAGCTGACTAAGCTTTAAGGTTGGATTATATCTGTCACGATGAAAGTGATTTTAGCAGCTTAGCAGAAGCGTGATGTGATGAACTTGTATGAGAGCTGACCGTTTGCTCTTTGACCATGTTTGTAATTTTGTTGACTTCTTGGAAACAGGAAATTCTTTGATAAACTGGTAAACTCTTGATTGTGTGCAAGTCTTTTACTTTGTAACCTGCTAGGCTCTTGCTTTCCCTTGTATACTCTACCGAGTATTGCACTTGTCATTATCTGAAGGTGTACTTGTTCTGTCTGCTATTGAGATTTGTAACTGATGTCTATAGAGTCACCGGGTAAATATTTTAGCTGTATGGTTTTGTGTAAATATTTGCCTACAGAAGATTACTGAGACTTAAGTGCTCCTTTTGTTAAGCTTCAATGTAACTGATCTTATATCAATACAGGAAAAGACTACCTACCATTTAACTACCATTAAAGCAGAACCGGCAGAAGAGAACACTAATAAAGGAACTGAAAGCAGCCAATTTTCAGTGCTTTCAGTTAAAGCACTGAAACAAGAGAAAACTGAGTTGGAAGTGGGAAGAAAGCACAGTACTGACGAGGATAAGCCTACTGTGGAAGAGCCACCTCCAAAGAAAGGTACAGTTTCTTCCATCGTTGAACAGGGTGTCTTCCAAAACAATAAATTGCTTCCTATTCCGAATAGGAAGCAAAAGGCTGTGAAGCGCGTACCTTATGGTATAAGGAGAAAAGCCACTGTGTTAAACTGTAAATAGAAGTAACTGTTATGTAAATATCCCTTTTTCAGAAGGTCCTATGCTGTTCATTTTTGAATGCTTAAGAATAAAAGTTTTTTGCACTATTTTTTTCCTTTTTGCTGCTTTTTCCTCATCTGTTGATGCACTTGCAGATTTGGTAATAGTTTTAAAGCAGTTTCTTTAGGATTATTTCAACTGCTGTTGCTGATCTTCTGAGTAGCATCAGCTGTTCAAGTGCTTTTTTTTGTTTGTTTATTTTGTTTTTCCTAAAGCAACTATCAAAATTGTTGACGACCTGCTAATTGCTCGCTCATGGGCAATATTTGAGCAAAATGGTTTGGATAAGCTCTGATGCATTTAACTTCACTTCTGGGCACAGCTGAGCATCAGTGTTCCTAGAATTACGGAAGGCATATAAAATGTAGAAGGGAAAATCTAAAACTTAGCTGTATTCCCTTCCTTTCTTGTATTCCTCTTGCAAAATATGTGCAAGGGAGAAAGTCAAGGCCTTCTTTGGATGAGATGCTGTTCTTGGATGATTTGTCCCTGCTGCCTTTATTTGGCATAAATATTGAATCCTAATGTGACCACTGAATGGCATCACATATAAGCATCTTACCAGAGACTGAGGGAGGGATGTGGACTCCTCCATACTCCAAATAGTAGTGGGTTTGTTCTAATCATATGACCAAAGCTCTCATTTAAAAATTAATGACAGCAATGCTCCACATAGGAATTAAAATGGGTAGCTGATAGTCACAATGTCAGCATGAAGTTTTCTGTTTAGAAGTACTGAGTATTCAATCATGTTAAAATTTTCTTCTATTTGTGAGTATTAATAGCGTCCAATTTCAAAAACTGCTTAATATATATTCTTTAGCTATGTTAAATATACACAGTAGAACAATGAGCACAGGTATGTTGTGCTGGTTCTTTTGTAGAATTAGTTATATAAGTAGCACGAGCAAAAGTGTTTTAGGAGATGCTAGGTTATCTCAGCTTCAAGTTCAGGGTATTTACACCATTCTCTGAGCTTTTAGGTCTTGTTTCCTATGCTCTGTAATAATGCTTTTTCCCTACTTCCTGTGTAAGGAGCTTCTAGACTGAACATTACACATCTTCTCCCTAGTCTTATTTATGTTGCTTTAGTGCTTGCTTGTTGTTTTCAGCATAAAGTGTTTAGATTACTTATAAATCATATTCCCCTCACTAGTGTTGCTGGGAGCAGCAATCAAAACCAAAACCTGGTTTGGGGTGGAATATGCCACTGCTGTTTCTTCAGTATGACTTTTAAATCAGTTGAGGGCTGTATATAAAACTCGTTAGATGAGTTAAGAGGCTGTTTCCATGCAGTACATGTGAATCTGTATGTAATGCAGGCTGCACGTGGGCGCTATAAAATTCTGCATTTCTGTAGTTGTAGTAATAAAAGCACTGTACAAGAATCACCATGGAATATATTGTTGTGGTGACCCAATCCCTAGTAAGTCTTGACTTATATTTATTTTTTTTTAATACTTAAAGTATGCATATTATGGAATGGACGTAACTGGATTCTAAAGCAATGATGAAATACAGCAGAAGTCGCTTTTGATAGAAAGAAAATGCATGTGATTTTAGCTAATTGCTCACCAGTTAAAGAAAAAAACAGCCCCAAGCTAATGGAATATTTATGGAAACTTGAATCTGCAAATTTGTACAACTTTATGAGTGAACTTTATATGCAAAAGAGTAAGTGTGGACAGAAGTAGGAATCCTCATATTTTGTTTAGAGATCAACTGAATAAGAGAGACAGATATCAACACTTAAGTGATCAACTTGTCCAGGGTTTTATCTTTCTTTTGAAAGTAAGAGGACTGTGAGTTGGAATGAAATTTCTTAGAGAACTGTTTATCTACCATTTAGATGTAGATGGAGTGATTCCTGGCTGCCTTATAGGGATTGCTGAAGCACGGAAGATAGAAAGAATATAGCTGTGAATTATCTATCTCGTTTCCATGTTTCTTAAATCTAATTAGATTTTCTACTGGTGTGGAGTGGAAGGTTTGAGTAGTGCCATGGTAAAAGTGTTCTTCCAGAGTGAAAAACTTTTGCTGTTAATTCTGTATAGAAATCTGAGGCACCTGAATACGTGTTCAGAGGACTTTAATTCCTTCACTAGTATCAAATACTATGTGATGTGAGGGTATGGCTTGCATATTACGACAGTTTTTCACTTAGAAGTTGCTACTTGGTGTTGTGAACTGCTATGTAATAATGATTTTAATCAATCTGAGCTACATTCCTTTTCCCTTTTTGTTTGTTTGTTTGTTTGTTTTACCGTTGTTGTAAATGAGAGAAAGAAAAAGAACACTGTAGAGCAAAAGAAAATTGAACACATGAAACAAAAGTGCTCCACGTACCGAAAGGAAGTACTAGCACTGAGGGAAAGAACTGAAATCTTGGAACATCATTTAACTGTGCTTGAAGAACAATGCAGAAGAGAAAAAAATAGAAAAGAAGATTTCAGTAAGCAGGTAACAAGCCTGCGTATTCAGCTTTCTTTTTCTGAAGAAACAGCTGATGCCCTCCGTGAACAAATTCTGCAGGGTCAAGCTGACTATCGGGAAATTGCTTCTGAACTGGATGAACAGAAATCTATAAATATGACACTAGAAGACAAAAATGCCCAACTAACTAACAACATAGAAGTTGCCAAAGAATGTATAATTGATAAAGTGTCACAAGTAAAAAAAATGCGGACCAAATTAGATGAATTATACAAATGTCACTTAGAGTTTCGTGCCATCGGTACTGACTTTGTCAGTGTAAAGGATTCCTCAGACTGTGAAAAAGATGAGCCAGGGACATCTCAAATTAGTTCTGCATGCATTCAGTCACAGACTTCTTCCATCTCAGATCTTGTGCAGGACCTCTCCTTTAACTATAGTCTTGAAAGGATTTGGGAAGTATGCAGAAGTATTGTTGATGTTTCCTCACAAAAAAGTCAGCACATCAAAGCACTGCTTCAAGACAATGAAAACCTAAAGGCGGGACTGAATAATGCTGAATATCATAATCGTCAACTTGTAATGAAGCTATGTGAGATTACAACTCACACTAGTCAGGAAGATGATCTTGTGAATCAGTTACATGAGCAAATAGAAAAGAAAACTCAGGAGTTTGAAGAAAAGACTGCAGAAGATCAGAGAGTGATTGCACAATTTCAGGAGGAAGTTGCCAACTGTGAGGTAAAAATAAGAGAGCTTGAATATCTCCTGGAGGCTTCCAAGACAATGGAAGACAAAGTGTCAAAACTCAATGCATTACTTAAAGAAAAAGAATCTATTATTGTTAATCTAGAGACAGTTACAGCAACTCTGCAGGAGAAGTCTGCTAATGCAGATAAAAAGTTTGAAGAGTTAAGTAGCAATGAAGCAAATCTGATTCAAGAAGTTATGCAGCTGAAAAACAGCTTGGAGCAGATGAAACATTCTCTTCGGGAAAAGGAAAAGAGTGAAATGGAGAAAGTGCAACGTATAGAATCGTAAGTAACCACTGAGTTAACTTAGAGCCCTTTGAGAATGAACTAGAGTTAAAAATAGTTAATGGGAACATCCCTTCGACTTAATGCATCTGCATGCTTATCAATGGCCAAACTACTACTTTAGGATGCTTTGGTATGCTACTTGAGTTCCAAGGGAAAACAGGAGTGTGCAAGGAAATAAAGAATAATATGGGGATTGCTGGTGGGTTTGTTGTACATCCCTCAGAATAGCATCTGAATAATTTATTGCTTCAGCATCTGATTATGAGAAGCAAGCTGAAATTCAAAAGTAATTGTTTAAATCTTGTCACTGGTCTAGATAGATTTAAGAGTCTATTTACAAATAGAAACCAACAGGCAGGGCATGGATGAAGCTGTAATTGCTGTTTCCATGAGAAGTGTAACAGTAATGTTCTTTGTGTCTTTATTTTTAACATAAGGCTAGAAAATATTCTTTCTGAGAGTTCTGCCCTTGTACTGAATTTGAAAAAAGATTTGCAGGGGAAAGAAGAAGAGTATGCAGATCTAAAAGACAAACATTCTGATGCCGAGAAACAAATTCAGCAAGTACAAAGCGAGGTTTGTAGTCAACTGAGATATTTTTTTCTGTAAGATTATGCTTGGCTTTCTGCTGTTAAAACTTCTCAAACTTTAACTATGAAGCTGGAAATTTCACACTAGTGTGGCTAGCAGCAAATCTTAGGTAAAGTTGCCATTGAAGCTCTAGAGGGGACCAGAAGTTAAAACATGGTTTCACATAGATAATGAACAGAGGAAAGTAAAGTTGGTTGGTAGTCTGGAATAAGGTTTGTGAAGAGAATAGCTAATCTGCCTCTGGAGGGGACTTGTTATTATCTCTAAGTTACTGGTGACTTGCCATTGGTATCCGTGGTAACTCCAAAGCCTAAAACCTAAGTCTTGTGAAAAAACGCTGATAACTGGGAAGAAGAATGCTATTTACTTGAAGAGAAATAGACTAATTTCCAGAGGCTCTTTAATATAAGCATGTATTTTTTTTTCTTCAGTTTCAGCGTCAGTGATGCTCATAGTTAAAATTTCACTATTAAACAAGAAGATATCTTAAAACCCGTTTTGCAGGATCTTAGTCTGAAAGTTTATTGGGGTGGAAAATTGAAGCTTAAAAATGAATTCATGTCTTCCTTGGTAACCTTGCACTTGCTGTCGTTTTCCTACTCAGCACTTGTTTGTGAATTCCTCTTTATTTAACAAAGAAGTATTTGGCCAGGTTGTATTACAGAAGTCTTTTAATGAACCGTGAGCTGTGCTTACATTACAGGTGTCCACGATGCGTTCTGTGGAGGAATCCCTCAGGAACAGGATGGATGAACTTGAAAGGATTAATAACCAGCTTAAGGATGAGCTGGATTTTAAAGACTATACTATCCAACAACTTAAACAGGTATTTTTCTTGCTCTTAATTTTTATTAAATGAATGATGCAGGTTTTCCAAGCAACAGGAAAAAGGTCAAAAAAAAAAAAAAAATTGGAGCAAAATGAAAGTGGCCAACTGAAATTAACGGTAGACCATGAAAGATATTCAAATAATTAGTCACTACAGAGCACTGGCAGATTGCTTTAAATACAATAATCTGCATAGTAAATACATATGTAATACATGCATATAACCTGATCTTGTTGAGTGACATCACGATACGTTAATTGAAATGTCTTACCATAAACTCTTTTTATCAGCTTGAGTCCTTATTTATGCTATATGAAAAACTTATTAATTCTAGGCTGTCTTAAAAAATCTGCTTGCTTCTACTGTGTATGCTTTTCTTTCAACATGAAATATAGGAGCTGTTGGAAAAGGAACATAATCTTCAAAAGTGGCGTGAGGAGAGAGATCAGTTAGTAGAAGCTTTGGAAGAACAGCTCAAAACTTTGGCTTCTAATGCCATACAAAAAGAGACAGAAATAGCAGAACTGAGACAATCTGCCTTAAAGGATTCAAGCAAGGTCAGCTCTCCTTTCCTCCTACCTGATTAGCTACCCATAAATTCTGTATAACTCCTGTACCTGCTCTTTGTATTCTGGGTGTGCTTCTGTTCTTGAACACTGTCGTATTGACATCATGTGCAACTAACCAAAAAAAGCACCAGCTTTTATTTTTGTTCTTCAGAAACAGAATTTCTGTTAATTACTAAAATTTCATTTTTTTCAGTAGTTCAGATAAGCAGATGTCAGTTTGATGCTTATGATCCTACAATCATACTGGACATCTGTAGCTTTTTCTGATAATTCACAGCACTTCCGGATCCCAAGCTAGGCTCAATACTCAGACAGTAGTTCTGTCTCAGGTTTCTTACTTTCTTTGCTTTCTCTGAGGTAGTATCTACAATGGCATGAAAAGACAGAAGGGGACGTGGAGAGAGATTAAGGGAAGCATCAAAAAGCAGAGGGGGGATGATCTGTGGAAGTTGCATTTCTTATTCCAACATCCAGCTTTTAATCAGGATAGCCAATCTAAGCCGTAGCATAGAATTTCAGAAGCTAAACAGAAGACTAAATGAGTTGTGCTCTTTTGAGAATGTTTGGATTCACTTTCTCTGAGAAGAAAGATGTTCTCATAGCAAAACTTCCCCTACAACTGCCGACTTTCTCACAGTACCGAGGATTTGGGAACAAATGAAAGCTCGGGTTATTATATCTTAAGAGAGATGAAGGCTGAAGCACATAAGTAAAATAGAAGAATCAAAATATATTGTATTACAACTTCCCAGGCAATTCTGTGACTACTGCACTTGTAACAGTGACTGTACAAATCCGTGAAATGTTACTGTTCTTGAATAGTTAAGTGTTCTAGCCTGCAATTCTAAAACTGATGCTACTAAGTAATTGCAATCTGCTTGTGTGTTAATTCCTTTTGCCAATCCCACAACTCAGCAGTTTTTACTGTTTATTAGGATAATGCAACTGTGATAGAAGAGTTAAGAAAAGAACTGGCTGACAAAGATGACTTTATAAAGGAATTAAAACAACGCATTAACCACAGTAGCCCTCAGTGTTTGCCAGAAATACCTTTACTTGAAGAAAGACAAAGTAGAAGGAATGACTCTGTAAATGAAAAGGTATGATTATATTTAGAGAAAGTCAGTACTTAACATCTTGTTAACCCCTTTTTGTTCTTCTGTTTTCCTAGGAGATACTGGAGCTGGAATCATTTTTCTTAGCATATAGTCCTTTAACTACATATTCAGTGATGAGTACTTGTTGGTTCTTTTTGTCTTCCACTCAAACATGAGCTATCATCTTCTCAAAAATATTTTATTTACTAGAACACCATCTCTCTGTGTACATTATGGAACTTTTCCATGCAGTTTTCCATGTATTCGTATGTGGATGCTGAAGATTAGGCAGAGGTTTAGCCTTTGGTGTTCTAACATAGCAGCTGTGAGCGTGCAGAGTATGGGGGGAATGGATGACAAAACGACCAGCGTTACAGATTTTGTCCCTAAATAATGTCTCGCTTTCTCTCTTTTGGAGGCAGAATACTGCCTGAGACTGTTAGTGAGACCCAGTAGGGTGTATCTGAAGATCACACAATGAATAGATGTTACTACCTTCCCACACTTGTGCTGTGTTTCAGCTTACGTGTTCATGTGGCGCCTGAGCTTGAGGTTTTACACTGTAACTTTAGAAAACTTGAGATATTTTGGAGGTCTAATGCATGGCCTAATCTTTACTCCTTTTAAATATTTACAGCCTAGGAAACAATAAAGCAAAACTAAAACTGGAGAAAGTATTCCATTAAGATGCAAAGCTGAAGACAATTATTTGTCATGTCGATGTACTAGGAGCCTCACTTCATTAAATGAATCTGAGGTTAGTATGAAACTCAGATCTGAAAATGTTGTGATTGTATTGCTTTTGATAAGGAATGAGTAGGAAAAGATCTCATGTTCTCTAAACAATTCCCAAGTTTTAATTTATTTATCCCTTTCAAGGTGATCAGATCACCTGTTTTTATAGCCTTTGATAGGAATAAAAGCTGTTGAAACAATTGTGTGATGAATTTTTGTCAGGTGCTGTTGAAAACTCTCCTCATGTTAATGCTTATGAAGTGGCTCATGATTAGATAAGTTACTTGGAAAAAATTCATGGAGCCACTGAAACGGGCACAGCAAATTGAACTTATTTTCTTCCTCTGCAGGATTTCTGGACATTGTTTTGTTAGCAGATGATGTTAATCATTCCTATATAAGTTTTTAATTGCTAACTTTCATAAAATAGCAGTTACATATATTTTAAAAACAAAGTATTTATTAACCAACTTAATTCTTGGAAATACAGTGGGTGGTGATACTCCATTCAGATTCTTAGCAGAGCCTGATAAAGTGGCTCTGACTACTTTTTGTCTTTCTACAATCTTTGGTAACTTTTTGAGAGGAAGAAGACTCCCCTCAGGGGGTCGGAACAGTGTAAGTAGTAAAAGCTGCTAGTCTGTGTTTGGGACACTGGAGTTTGCTAGTTACTAGCAGCAGTAGAAGCAGCCATCTACCATTTTCTGATGTCCCCAGCAGCCTGTCTTCCATGTGTTCAACCAGCATCTGAACTCATTTTTGATATGCTAGCTGAATTCCTGCCATAGAGAAGGAGTCCAGGTGATCTCAGTTCTGACTTTGTTGTTCCTGTTGAGAAAAACAGGATTGGGTGGATTGTGGACAGTAAGTGCTGCTGGGGAAATGCATACTGACATTTTCCTGTCACTTAGCTGTGCATTTGCTGCCATTTGACCATGAGCAGGTACATGATAGCCTTCAGCTTAAGTACGGTGTCATTGCTTGAATGTCTGTATTCTCTCCAGGGAAAAGATAGCAATGGAGTTCTTTAATGACTTGTACTGGGCTTGCACCTTGCCAGCTGGACCTTACTTATGTAAATAACATCTCTAGTGTAGAAGAGGAAGGGCAAATTCCCTAAGATTAAGCTGGAAGTTAATCGAACACTTGAATCAAATGCTCCTGTTCCTGCCCAGTTCTGACGCAGCAGAGTTGAGATGAAGAAAATCGTGTCAGTTCTACCACCATTCTCTATTTAAAAAAAGTGTAGTTGTCTGTGCCCTTGAGAAAAAATGACTTGTAAAGTATCAGGCTCAGTTTAACATGGAGAACTTTTTTTGTGATCATAGATTGGAAATAACTTTAAATGTAACAAGTTCTAGGAAAGAGGGGTAAAACTCTGCTGTAACTGAAATAGACTCCTTCTGTTACAAGTGTTCTTACAGCAGGAAAATCGAATGCTTACATATCCTTTTCCAGATGCTTTATAGCTTTTTAATCTCATGGCTACCTTAACACTTGCACTTAAAATTCTTCTGTGCTATCAGGAGCATTTGGAAACTGTCCTCGACTCTTCTGGAGTGTCCGCAGAAAATGGCAAAACTAGTCGGTTCCCAAAACCGGAGCTGGAAATCCCACTGACACCTCTGCAACCTCATAAGACGGAGATAAAGCAGCACGGCAGCATGATACCTTTAGGAGTGAAAATGCCTAAGGCAAAAAAGAAAAGAAGTGATGACATGGATGAGGTATGACCTAGACCCAAAAACAAAATATCTGATGCCTTTTTACCATTCTCATTTAAGCATTAAAAAAATGCTATTTCTACCTCAGTAAAGCAGTTGAAGAATTTAATCAATGAACTGCTTTAATGAACAAAACTAACAGCCAAGCTCAGTGATAATGGTTTAAGAGAAGGGAATTTCTCTTAACTCCATTGTGTATTTTCTTTGAAACCTGTAGACATAAATCAGCTTTTTAGACATCATGAGATGTCTAATACTGATATCTTAATGTCCTGTTTTTATAATTGAATGCTTATTTATTATTTGATTTACAGTGGAATAGTTACCACTAGCAGATACTTCCCTACTATTAGCAAAAGTGTTTAAAGTGTTCACTTTTGTGACATCAATTGTTCTTTCCAAAAGAATCATGGCTGAAACTTGTCTTATTTTCCCAGGATTTTGTGAAAAGTGAGAACACGAAAAATACAAAATCTGTCATGGCTTTTAATTCACCCTCTGCAAGTGACGAGAAAATGGTTGTTTTTTGTTCTAGTTTTGACGCTAGCTTGGGACTTCCTGTAATTGTGTGGTCACACGAAAGAAGCAGTGTCTTATCCTTATGTGTATACCTGAATGGGAATCTTACATGCTTATGAGCTCTTCCTATTAAATTCCATAAGCTAACCAAAGGGCAAGTCAGTCTGTCCCCAGAGCGTGTAATGGCTGTACTGTGTAATGATTTGGAGGGAAGGATATTGCACACTGAATAGTTGGGAAGAGAAGCTTTAGTGTATTATCGTGTGCTTTTGTAAGTGAAGCCCTTGTATTAAACTAAGGTTCATATCATTAATATGCATGGCAGTTATTAAAAACAGATGTTCACATGTGATAGCAGTATCCTTGGCATGGTCAGAGTATGAGTAGTAGATTTTTCCCATCTGTTGTCTTCTGTTTTGTATGTTTGTTTATTTTATGTAATTAGAACAGCTTATGTAAGAAACAGCTCCACAGCTTGGGAGCTACTTTTAAAGAAACTACTGCCTTATTAAGAAACTTTAAGAAACGTATGCCTTGAAATAGCTGAGATTTTGACAACTCCCTGAAAGGTATAAAATTGTCTACATTACTTGCCGTTGTGGTATCATCAGCAGAATGAACAGAGGTGTCAGTAGTAAAGCTCAAAATGTCAACTTAAAATAACGTTGAACTAAAATGAAGTTTAAACAATGCTCTTGTTTCACATGTTCACATCTCTGTTGAACAGAAATCCGGAAAAGACTACTTCCTGAGAAAGCGAGTACATGCTTCAAGACTGACTAAAAAGAAGGATGAAACACTGCAAAAAGTTGGAGATTTTATTCAAAGCTCTCCTTCTATTATACACTCTAAAGGTTGGTGTAGAATAAGTTTTATTCCATGTTTTCTAGACATTGTAGAATGGCTTGTTTCTGCTGTAGGCTATTAATGTATGTGTTCTTAGAGAACTTGTCTGCCATGTTAAGTTGTCCTTTGATTTATGAAGTAAATGCATTTATTTGTCTCTTCAGAGATTCATTATTACATTTGTGAAAACCTACAAGTATACAGAGAAAGTTGGTTCTGTCTTGTGCTTCTGTCAGCACGAAAGTTAGGCCTGTTGTTTTACTCCTGCTGAAGTTTCTGACTTCCAGCGACTTCTGAGCCATGATTGTCTTTCATACTCCATTTTAATGCATGCTTTAAGCTGCCATACCTGAAGCTATAAACAGTTTCAGCTATAGAAGCAATAAAGAACCTCGATGAACAAATACAATTTCTGAGTATTTTCATTTAAATTTTATGTGTCATTTATAAACCAAGTTTGTTACGAAGCTTTTTTGCATTCATTGATTTAAAGACTCACAAAACCAGTAAGTTGATTGGTTTATGTATCAAAACAAATTTCTTCTAGCCAAGAAGCTGATGTCAGCAGTAAGTTCTCCTAAATCAAACGAACCTGAAAGTCTCGAAGAAGGAGAGACCAAGCCAAAACGATGCAAAAGGAAGCTGTATTCAACTGTCGTTTCTGGCCCTCTAGATATACCTGCTTCTTCGGTAAGCGATTATACTGTAGTCTTGGCTTAAAATAAACTACTAAGGAGTCCAAACAGACTGGAGGTTTCATCTATTTGCAGGGGGAGGTTGAAAGTACTGAGGTATTTCTTTATTCTACCAAGTCATTCTTGTTGGTCTTCCTGCTGTTCTGTTTTATTTTGTCCTCAAAGATCTCTGTGTTTGGCTGGCTTACAGTTTACTAAGTAGGTGATGTAGCAATCATGGAGATGTCTTCTAATTTGGAATCATAGATAATTTCAGTGTGTCGGAGTGGAATTATTCTACTACACGCTTTTCTAGAGCACAACTTAGACAGCTTTTTAGGTATGCTTAAACTATGATCTCCTGTCTAAGCCAACTTGCAAAGGATCTGATGTGCCAGTTTCATGACTCTGTCGGCAGCTATTGTGCTAAGAACATTCTTGCTCTGTTGGAACTGCATCTTTTAATTATATTACAGTCCTTTTTCTGTTCAGCATAGTGCTCATTTGCCCATACTGTAATATCCCTCTGAATTTTTTGATGATTTGACGAATGATAGGGGCAGAAACCAAAATGTTATTTTTTTTGTTAGAGGATGAAGAAGATGAGACAATTTCTTCTCTCACTGTAGTTCTGAGAACATGGAACTGAACCGAGAACTGAAATTCTGGGCAAGTCATAGCTACAGGGATTGAGGCTAAAAATGTTTTCTGAACGCTTCATGTTTCACAAAACAAGTATTATAATACTCTTTTGAAAACAAGTATTTCAAAATGAAAGCTGCCTTCAGGCTTTCCTCAGACGTGTGTGCTTTTTTAAGATAAACAGGATTTTGTACATTCTCCATATTTGTTCCTTGTGATTAAGCTGCATTAAAATGATCTCGGTATCCCATAGTTTTCTGAATAAAATATAATAAGCAAATTCCATTCTGAAATCCATTTAGGGGAAGAAATATGTTTGCGTGGGTCAAGAAGAGCTTGTCGGTCTTGTGCGAAAAGATGAGTAACTTTTGAAATGTTTTCTTCAGGAATCTGAGGAACAAAAGAAGGAAAGTGATCATCTGATCATCAAGCGACGGCTGAGATCCAGAACAGCTAAAAAACCTTGAAGAAGCGTGTTTGTTCCCCTTTCTCAGGACATACTTTTATCGTATTATTAAAACTGGTTGTTAATAAACAGTAACAGTTACTCCGTTGTGTTCTTAAATTTGTATATAGGTGTTTGTTGCAGAACGGCGGGAGAAAAGCAGACGACCACACCTGTCATTGACATATGATCAGCAAATCTCATTTATTCCTTGGCTGCGTGTACCTTTATAATACGGATAATTAGCTCATACATATTGCAAAAGTGGAGCTCATCATTGGTTCCCAATTACATACTATCCCCGAGTATCTTAACAGCTTGTTGTTATCAACTGAAAGCTACTCCCTTGCTGAGTTCCCAGAACCATGGCTAGTTTCTCACCATCCCAGGGCATCCTGTTGTTCTTGCTGTCCTTGCAGGTGTTATGGCTGCTTGCTTATCTGCACCGTGTTTACGGCCCTTCTCAGCTAACTAGCTGTAAAAAACACTCTCTACATTTCCCCCGTTTTCTTTTAGGCTGAAAAAGGGTTTGATTTAACCACCGATTAATCATATTTAACAAGCAGTTCAGTTCATTTGTTCAATCAGTTCTCATGTAGTTTTATCCTGCTTCGTAGCTGCTGTTCTGTGAACTTCTCATCTGGATCCATGACGGACGCTCCGTAGAACTTTTCTTACAATACTGCCTATAGAATAGCAACACTACTTAAATTAATAACATAACTATTATAACTCAATCAAGGCCTCGATTGACAATACTCTAAAAGTGAAAAAAGAGACAAGTCAAATACAACATAACAACATTACTGTTAAACCCACTAAAATTAACAAACATGTTTCTACTGCAACCTAAGTTTCTGTAACCTGAAAATAAATCCATGAGGGTCCCATTGTGTTAATCTGTAACTGATCAGGAAAAGTCTTCAATTTTCATATACTCTGATATATTGATTTTAATGACCACTAAAATTTGTGCAATAAATGCTTTTAAGATGCTCATAACCATGCTCTACCAACTGAGTTATCCGGGCTAATAATTGATTAATGATCGTGCAATTTTATGAAGTAGCATGTCAAATAGAACCAATTTTAGAGGACAAACGTACTAGAGTATCACTAGGGGCATTATTACTTATTGACCCTTGAGAAACAGCAAGCCATGTTGGTGGTGGATGTGACAGGTAGTGCCAGCAGGGCGTCCCCTGCTTCAAGGTGCACATTTCCTCTCTCACCCATCACAGATTCTCTCCTGCATTCAGGGTCTGAAGTATTTCTTCCAGTTGTACACCATATCCGCATGGCCAGTGCGTGATATAGAGCCCAAGTGGAACACCTGCTTGGAAAACAGAATAAACTATCAAATTTAGTTCTATTAGCGTGCACTTTTGTCTAAAACCATGCATGGTTATATTTCAAAAATCCCAATTAGTTGGATGTAAGAGAGGTATCTATTCTATGATACAGGGTCATCTCTTTGTCTGGGATTCCTTTCCAGGTTTTGTCTTTGCAAATTAAGAAAAGCTAATTAATAGGCTAATAACATCATAACCAAACAGTACTAAAACATTAAAAGAGCTATTCCTGTAGATTCTAGCATTGATTAGATCCTGTTTAATATACATCTGATCTATTACTAAAATAGAAGAAGCACACAACATCCTAGCTAATGCCTTAAACTCTAAATCTTGAGACTGCATTGGTAAAACAGAAAATCACACACTATGTCAAACTATTACTAATATTATCTATAACACAGCAAGTTACAAAGCAATATCACTAAGTAGGAAACACACAATTACAATTACTATGAAGGCTGGATGCTATTTTCTGCCTTCAGATGAGACCGAAGATATCATGCTGGAACCCACATAGGGCCAGTCCCTGTGGAAATACGAGCATATTCACGACCCCAAGTTGTCAGTGGTAGGGAACAGTCCCAAAGTCCTGTGGCCATATTCCAAACATTAACCATAGGCTGTTCCTTGAGCACTGGGGAAGCCTCAAAATGACGATCCACATAAGGCGGGAGAAAAGCAGACGACCACACCTGTCATTGACATATGATCAGCTATTCTCGTTTATTCCTTGGCTGCGTGTACCTTTATAATATGGATAATTAGCTCATACATATTGCAAATGTGGAGCTCTTCATTGGTTCCCAATTACATACCATCCCCGAGTATCTTTGCAGCTTGTTGTTATCATCCTGAAAGTTACTCCCTTGCCGAGTTCACAAAACCATGGTTAGTTTCTCACCATCCCAGGGCATCCTGTTGATCTCACTGTCCTTGCAGGTGGCATGGCTGCTTGATTAACTGCACCGTGTTTACGACACTTCTCAGCTAGCTGTAAAAAACACTTTCTACACAGGGCTCCTTTTCCAATTCTGTAATGCTTTTCTCTTTCAGGGCTGCTTTTCCTTGCTCTTTTCCCCTTGCAGGGCTCCTTTTCCCCTTGCAGGGCTCCTTTTCCCCTTGCAGGGCTCCTTTTCCAATTCTGTAATGCTTTTCTCTTTCAGGGCTGCTTTTCCTTGCTCTTTTCCCCTTGCAGGGCTCCTTTTCCCCTTTGGGGAAAACAGTATTTCCTCCTTTGGGAGGAAATTTTACTACTCGGAAAGGGTAGTCAGGCATTGGAATGCACTGCCCAGGGAGGTGGTGGAGTCACCGACCATGGGAGTGTTCAAGAAACACTTGGATGTGGTGTTGAGGAATATGATTTAGCCAGGAAGTATCGGTGATGGTTGGACTGGATGATCTTCCAGGTCTTTTCCAGCCTTGATAATTCTGTGATTCTGTGAACCACAGAGAAACACCGTCTGCTTCCTTAAGTGAATCTGGGCTGGAGAACAAAGGACTTGAGCTCATGTACAGTGAGGTGATCTACATGTAATTAAACTGATGTTCGAAAACCTACAGTACAGTGAGGTAATCTACATGTAATTAAACTGATGTTTGAAAACCTACGGTGTTTGACTCTGGTAGTATCTGCAACCTTAGATGTTTGGGAAAGTACTTAATTCTTGAATGGCTTCTTACCACGGTTTAGTGGGCAAATACTGGTGGTAGGTGGATGGACTGGATGATGCTTTAGGTCTTTTCCAACCTTGGTGATTCTATGATAGTATTTCTATCTACCTATCAGGCCTGGCTGCCCTGCCTGTCTCATAGAGGCATCAAGTTCAGTTTTGTTTCCTCATAAAGGAGCAGCATTTTGGAAGGGCTGTGGAGAAAACACTTCGCCACTGAGTTTATTTCCACAAGCTTTATTATTATCTTTGGGAGAATATCATGAGCAGGCTTTGTTACTACAAACTATGGAAAGCCGCGTTACCACAACAACGGCTGGCCAATAGCGAACCTGTTCTAGTAAAGATCTAGGTTTGATCTAGTAAATGTGTATGTTTGATCTAGTAAAGGTTTATGTTTGGTGGCCCTGCTAGGCAGGGGGTTGGAAATACATGATCCTTGAGGTCCCTTCCAACCCGGGTCATTCTGTGACTGATTCTGTGTGACTCTGTGGAGGGTGAGGAGGAAAGGCGGGATCGCAGCGGAGCACCAATCAGAACTGAGGGCTGAAGGGGAAGGCGAGAGGGATTGGCCCGGGGAGTTAGAGGAGGGGAGTGGGGAAAAACAACCAATCGTAAGTCTGAACGCAGAGGTGAGGGCGGGTTTTTGGCCATAGCAACCAATCATCTGTAGATTGAGACGGTCCAGCGAATCACATTCACGTTCTTCAGGTCGAGCCAATCGCATGCGGAGCGGTTGAGCGTCACCCAATGGGGACGCGCTGAGCGAACAAAAGGGGCATTCCAAGGTGCCGGCCCCTTTTTTCCCTCAGCCCAATTTCACATGACGCAATGGTTGGAGGAAGCGGTTCACGAGCCGTAGCTGCCGCCGCCATTTTGTGAGCATTGAGACTTGAGCTGGTGGTGGTCGGAAGCGCATTGGCGATCCAGACAGCATTAGCAGCGTCATTAAGCAGCGGAGCCGCAGCTCGGAGGATGCGGTAGAGGAGCCCAGCGGCAGCGGAGGGGGGGAAGCGTCGCTCGGCGGCGGAGGCGGCAGGGGAATCGCGGAGAGGGGGCCGTCGGTCGGTGGGTCGGGTCCTGGTGCGGGCCCCGGTTGGAGGAACATGTCGGCCCCGGAGAGCAGCGCTGGTAGCAGCGAGGCCCGGGAGGACACGTGCCGCGATTACCAGTCATTGTTGGAGGACCTGACGTTCAACAGCAAACCTCACATCAACATGCTGACCATCCTGGCCAAGGAGAACGTGCCCTTCGCCAAGGACATCGTCTCCCTGATCGAGGCGCAAATCGCCAAGGTTTTTATATTCAACCGCCTACTACTCCTACCTATACTGCTGGGGGGACTGGCCGGTGTCAGGAGAAAGGGCTGAGAGATGGAGGAGGCAGGGAGAGAAGGAGGGCCCGAGAGAGGGAGGCAGCAGGGCCGAGGCTGGGAGGGGGAGGGAAGGGGAGCAGGGCTCGGGGCCTCGAGTGAGGTGCTCCCAGGGTCAGAGATGGCAATGGGGGGAGCAGGGAGAGCTGAGGGAGGGGGGGTGGGGGCAGCAGGCTCGGGGGTCGTCGTTGGGAGCAAGCGGAGGACAGCGTGGCTCGGCAGGGAGCATGGCCCTTCCCTAAGCGGCCTTTTACCCCTCCCTTCCTGGCCAGGCTGAGGGCTGCCCCTTATTCCCACACCCCGTAGGGAACAGAGGACCCGAGGGCACCCGGACGGGTTGGGGTCCCTTGGGTTCGGTAACAGATGCAACACGGTGGCCCGGCCGTGACTGGGCAGAGCCTCGCCCTTGGAACTGAGTTTTCCCCTTTAAACTGGTGTCGAAACCGTTGAATTTAGCAATTTCTAACGTAGATAATGATTTTATAAGTCTCGTTAGCGAGAGCCTGACCTTGTGCAGGTTTGTTGTTTCCCCCCCCTCAATTTATATCCAGGTAGCGTGAAGGAATATAAATAAGGTTGAGTTTATAGCACAGAAATCGTCTGCTTTAGAAAGGCTAATTATAATGATTTATTTTAAAGTATTGTTTGTAGTTTGAAAGATAAGGTTATTTTCCCAGTGAGATATTAACTGGAGGAGTAAGGGTGGGGGACTGATCTTGCAGGGAAGTTTTGAGGTGAAAGGCGATCATCTGCTCTTAGCAGGGAAGTGTGTGTGTTGCTGGTCGGGTGATTCTTGTGTTTTCTGCTTAGAGAAAGCGATGTGGGCTTGGGGTAACCCATTTGGCTTGCAGGTGGCTGTTTGCCCTAAGTAAAGCGAGTGCTGTGTTATCTTCACGTGTCTTGGTTAGCGAGGTTGATTTGGTGAGGATGGGAAGAAGAAATTCTCCCCGACTGTGTAGAAAAGCCTGTAGGATCCTAACATGGTGTCTGAAAGGCACGTGATAGAAAAGGGAAAGAAGAGGCTCCCTCTGAGCCCAACCCAGGCAGTTGCTGACATCAGTCAGCCTCAGAACACAGATGGGGGTGGGGTGGGGGGTTACTGTACCTTTCTATTGCAGCTTTCTGTAAGAAAAGGGTTATTTCTTCAATCCACCGTGTGTTCTTGCCAGTCACCCCTTCCCCATTGTCTCCCTTGCTCCCTCTAATACCAGGCTCCCTCTAATATAGGCCTTTTTTTCCCCCCTTTGGCTTTAAATCGCTGTTTATAATGGTGAGAATTGTATTGTCTTAATGCTGGGGAGGGAAAGATCTCTTACATTATTTAATCTGTCTTTCTACCAATGCAGGATGGCTCTTTAGCGTTCCACAGACCTCTTCCAGTCTAGTTTTAAATGCT
The DNA here is from genome assembly GCF_054131305.1 of Coturnix japonica. Classification (NCBI taxonomy): domain Eukaryota; kingdom Metazoa; phylum Chordata; class Aves; order Galliformes; family Phasianidae; genus Coturnix; species Coturnix japonica. The sequence goes on along the minus strand of NC_140672.1, from coordinate 29,548,215 downwards.
ACCAGTGGCCAAGCTTTGCCATTCCTTGGGGAGGTGACATCATAATCGAATAGATCTCACCATTATATCTCCTAAAGGGCAGTGGTGGATGTATATAACATGTGATAAATATCAATGCTGTCAAATTTCTTCATTTCTGGGTGTTTTAGAGCCTGCCCTGAAGTGTGTTTTTAATTTTTTTTTCCTCCTTCTTTTGAAAGCTGTCTTTAATCTTGTATCAATGGTTAGTTTTGCCTTAGTTACTATTTGTGACTGTGGTTTATTCAAGGCAAGTTTTCTTAGTTGTTTTTTTGGGGGGAAAGTGCTCTCCTTTGCTTAAGCCACTTTTAAAAAGTGTTGCCTGGAGGCAGTTTTGTTTAGTGTAAAACTGGAGTGCTCTGCTTTACGACTGAATTAATGGCTCTGAGATGTGTGACTGCTATGATAAAAAAATATGTAAATAAAAAGTGTGAAATATGTATTTGTCTTTTTATTTACCATTGTATAGTGCAGAGTTTGTTTCTGAGACCCATTTTGTGTACAAAGTTGGTTTTTAAAGTCTTTTTTTTCTTTGCAAGTTTGTGACTTGGGGTTTGATTATGGTTTGATTTTCAGTTGTTTTTTTTTTTTTAAGTTTTTTTTAGGAAACTAATAAAAAAAAAAACAAAGCCATACATTTCCAACAATAGCTTTCATACGTTATTTGAAAGAAGAGTGGGAATTCTGTTGTGATGAGCTCAGCGTTAGCATTCTGTGTGTTCTGGTGGTATGCGGAGCCTCCCTGCTGTTGGTTTAGCTCTGTGTGGGTCTCTTTCTTTGCTTAGGGGGTACTGTCTAGATCACCTGAAAACAAGAGGTTCAAATCTGGGATTCCATTTGTGTGGTTATTGGAACGTGGGCTAGAGAACATAATAAACATTACCAAAAAATGAAGACTTAAATAACCCAACTCTTTTGAAGTCACGGTTCTTAGACTGTGCCACCTGAGTTGCTGATGTTGGAAGGAGGGCACTGCTAAACTAATGCTGTCACATTTTGAAGTAGGCTTCCTTAATTTCTGTGTGATTACTTCTAACTACTCCCAAACACATGAAGTGCCAACAGAGACTGGGACTGCTTGCTCCGTTCCCTTGGATTACAGTGATATAGTTGTGACCTTTTCTGCGTGTGGCTTGTGAAAGGACTGTGATGTTCAACGTATAATCTGCTACTACCGAAGTTCTCTAACTCGGGCTGTTCGCAGGAAGTCTGATTTGTGTTCCGTGAGATGGAGAAAAGCAGCATTCAGGAGGTCCAAGTGATAAACTATTTTTTAGAAGTTCCTTGAAGTGCTAGCGATGGCTTCCTGCTCATTTCAAGTTACTTTCTCCAGTGGGTTTTGAAAGGCTGCACTCAGTACACTAGCAGTAATACTGTCTTGTGGGCTTCTTTTTTCATTTTTTTTTTCCCCTTTTTTCACCCCAAAGCTTTGAGACAAACAGGATTAACCCAAGTTGTTCCTTTTCTCTGTGGTAGACCCACCGCATTATACTTTGAACTGAGTATTGATTTTCCAGATTTAAGTTTTTAAGTTTTTGTATAAACCAAAACCAAAATCCCAAGCAAATCCCTTGGTGTGGATAGTGGCAACCCAAAAGAGAGGTCTGTATTTCTGGGATTGGTAATCCCTTTATATATAGTTTAACGTATGTCTTTGTTGTAATAAACTTCTCAGTTTCTTCTTCTTACTCCAGGCTCCTGCGTCAGAGAAGCTTCCTGTTATGTACCTTATGGATTCCATTGTCAAGAAAGTTGGAAGAGAGTATCTTACTGCATTTACTAAAAACCTAGTTGCAACATTTATTTGTGTATTTGAAAAGGTATATATACACTTTCAGAAAAGTTCTGTATTTAAGCAAAGTTGTTCCTGGTAAAATAAATACATGCTCTCAGCTTTCGGTTTTCTTGGGTACCGAACCAGAAGAACTAATTGCTTTTTATGAATGGCAAATACTGTATCTATAATGTGGAAGGGCATTCTTGCTGTTGTCAAGCCTGTAAGTTAAGTTAGTAGAACAGTTAATTATGAATTGCTGATTTATTTTTTAAGGAAGTAGTTAGTCTTTGTGTCAGGAATATATTGAGAATCAGTTTCTTAGAGGTTTTCTGAGCTCTCTGAGTTAGATTTGTCTGATTCACTTAATTTTTGGTGTGAAAAATGGGTGCTTAAATTGCAACAAATACCACTAGCAGCTGATATTCTTCAAGTGGTCTGTGATTAAAAAACATGATGGGCGAGGGGGGGAGGTTGTGAGAGTATATTATTGCTTTGTTACGTTAAAGATACCCATTTTAATTTCATTCAGTGTTGAAAATTGCTGCCAAATGTATTCACTTTTTTTTTTTCCTAAGTCTTTAAACCCAGTGAAGTAATTGTGCTTATTCCTCAATGAGAATGGCAAATCCAAGTCCGGCTTTTGAAAGACTGGACTTGAATGGGTTTAAGTTGAATTAATGGTTAATTTCTGTGGTTTCCTGTATGCCCTAACATAACAAAGTGGCACTGCATCTGAATGAGATAAGTGGAGCTTTGGTGTATTTGTTATTGCATAGCAGCGAGGATCTGTGATCCCAGAATGTTTTATATCTGTTTTTCAGGTGTACAATGAGTGACTAAATAAGGGGTAGATTGTAATAGTGAGCTCAGAGATATTGAACTCCTTTGTATAGAGTAGATAGGCAGGCATTTACTTATTTTTCCAATATTGGTTTGTGTTCTTTCACATAGTTGCATTTAAACTTGCAGCTGAAGCTCTGGGTAATTCATTTGCTGAGTTTTGTAGTTAACTGTCCAATAAGCTAACTAGAACTATTAAATTGATATTAAATATGTAAAGTGTCAGTCACTTTAGATAACTCATGATATCGCAAGATGAAATTCTCACCCTGACATTGCTAGAGATTCTGTTTTATCAGTAAATGATCACTGAAGGTATCTTTAAACACTTAGCGATGTCAGAAACTGGCTCAGTCATGGCAGCAGTGAACTTGATACCCTCACACTGAAAGTTGTGTAGAGGCACCTCCCACCCATATTAGCTAAGTATGAGTTACTTTTATTGAAGTTCCTGCCCTCTTTTTCAAAGAACTTCTGAACTTTCTGGACAACGTGTCTTAATGTGACACCTAAAATAAAACTGTAGCCCGAAAAAGGTTGAAAAGCCAAAAAAAAAGGGTCAGTGTGTAATGGTTGAGCTAGCAGCAGCATGTGTTTTGTCAGCAGATGTTTTCCATTTGTTTAAATTAACTACTTGAGTTATGAGATTAATTGAATTTTTTCTTTAATGTGAGTTTTGAGCTTAATTGCTACATCTGATTGCAAAGAGAAAATGGGTTGTAGCACTATTAGTGCTTGATTTATGGGTCTGATTTTGCAGTTGAACTGAAATGTACTTGAGTTCGTTTTGACTCATACACCTTTTGTTGGATTTATTAGGGGGAAAAAAACCTTCAGTGATTAAACAGCTCAACAAAACACTTTCTCTGTTCAGAAAGTTTGTTGTTCTCTGATTTGGTTGTTGTTGCTGTGTGCCGCTCAGCACGAACATTTGAGTTACTGTATTGTTTCAGAGGCATTTTCTTTGGATATTTTTGTCGCTGTATTTTTTTTGACAGAAATTGGCCAAGTAAAATGAGAATTTTGGTAATGGAAAAGCTGAAAGAAAATTCTCAGAGAACGGTAATACACAATTAAACCTTCACATGTCCGCATTTGAACTTCTGTTACCGATTCTGTTGGTGTAGATGTATCAATCTACACCACTTACAAGTTCTTTGTAGCCAGTTCGTTGTGTTAAAATGATAACTTTGGTAAGAATATAAAGCATATGAGATCTTAAGTTCTACAGAAAAGTATAGGTTGTTTTATATTAACTTAACAAGCCATAGAATTGTTTTATTGTTTTAGGTGGATGCAAATACTAGGAAAAGTTTATTTAAATTACGCTCCACATGGGACGATATTTTTCCTTTGAAGAAACTGTATGCACTTGACGTCAGAGTCAACTCATTAGATCCTGCTTGGCCAATTAAACTTCTGCCCCTAAATGTGAATACTTCTAGCATCCATGTGAATCCTAAGTTTTTAAATAAATCGGTAAGTCTCTATACCTACTGTATGAACAGATGGCAGTACGTGTTGTTTTTGTTGTTTGTATGCTGCTTTTGACAAACGTAGTGTGATAAGAATAAAGCATCTGATCTCTGGAGACAGGCAAGAGGAATTTATGGACTCAGTATTTAAGGGGCTTATTGTAAGTATTTATAACTTGAATTCTAGATTTCCAAACATTTATGTTAAATGCCATATTCTGTCATGGTGGCACAGTTAATCCTATGACAGTAGGCAATTCCTAGAGGAGCAGAAATTGTTTTGTTTGTATTTTGCATAAAAAATGCAGTCATTAACTTGTGCAAGCTAAGTCCCAGTTTTGTATCACACTAGCAGTTAAGAGAGATGGAGCTAGCTGGATCCATTAAGATGTTGAATGTAACCTTATGTTCTATTTTTAGCCAGAGGAATCTACTGCATCTACCTCTGCTGTCACTTCTGGTGCCTCTACTCCTCCAGCTGTTCCAGAAATACAAAAGAATTTGACACAGGAGCAACTGATAAGGCAGCAATTGCTTGCGAAGCAAAAACAGTTGTTAGAACTTCAGCAAAAAATGCTGGAGTTGGAACAGACTAAAGCACAGTTGGTGAGTAGGATAGTTGGTGAATGGTCCATAGTTCGGTCTCACTTTGTTTGGTCGTACCTTAGCGTCTATACTGGTAACTGCAGTTAAGTTTAGACAAGAGGAGCTGTTTTAGGACTAGAGTAGTGCAAGTTGATCTGGTCCTCTAGACCAGTAATTGTTACATAAAAATCTTAAGGATTACATTCAGAACAGGTTAAAAAAGGTTTGTGGTCTTTTGTTCTCATCTTGAAAATTATGTCTGCCTGTGATGTGTCTTCCACCTCTTTTTGTGGCTCACCATAAACAAGGCTTTTTTTGAATACATTTGCGCTTAGAAAATTGAGTATTTCCATAAGGAACGGGGAATCCTGATTGTTGGAAATGTCAAGGCAGTTTCTGTCTTCATTACGTCAGGTTGGTTTGATGTCACAATCTGAGGGTGACATTGAGGGTGGTGGCTGTCACAATCTGAAGGTGGTGGCAGTTAAACCTGTTTTGTTTTTACATTCATAATTGAAAGTCATCTTGTGTTGAAAGTTGATGATACTAAAGTGAAATATCGTAGAAGTGTAGAAATGAAAATATATAAACATGCTTGGCCGTTTAGTTGTCTTGGAAATGAGGAATGTATAGAAAAACTAAAGCTGTATTGAGGTGTGCTTTTGTTGATTTTTTTGCTGCGTTGACCTTGTAGTATTGACTTTGTACTTGATCTTCGCCTTTTGTGTTGGTACTATGTTATTTTAATTGCTGCGATGAGGAATGAATGGGTCATTTTCAGTTAAATGGATTAGTCTGATAACTACTTCAAAACATTTCTATTTTCATCTTTCTTTTCAAAACAGAACACGATCATCTCTGTGCAGGTGTTGTATCACACAGATTAATGCTAGGTTTGTTTTTTTCTTGTCACCTTATTTCAGGCTGTTTCTCTTAGTGTTCAGCAAGGATCATCTTCTATACCTTCAGTTCCAGCGCCTTCCAAGCCACATGTGTCCCAGACACCTCACGTGGCCGTTAAGACGCCTACTCAGGCTTCGTTACAGTCTGAGAAGATCAAACCATCCTCAAGTCCTCCACTTCACGATGTCAAAATAGTAACTAGAGATCCTCGACTTAATAGAATGTCACAACATTCTTCTCATGCTAAAGATCAGTCCCATAGGAAAGAATTTCCACCAAGCGCATCTGGTCAGTCTGATACCAAGGCGAGCAAAACATCCCAGTCTGAAAAACAAAGCTCAACAAAGCCAGAGAAAATGAAAGCAGGTGAAAAACCACAAAAGAAAGAACCTGATCAGTTGGAAACAAAGTCTAAATCTCCATCTCCTTTGAAAAACAAGCTTCCCAATACTAAAGATACTAAAACCCAAGAATCTGAAAGCACAAAAGTATCTGAAATGAGTAAACGGGATCCAAGACTGAAAAAACATCTTCAAGAAAAGCCAGAGAGCAAAGGGGATGAGGTGAAAGAAAAGAGGAGAAATACAGAGAAAAAAGAAAAAGATGAGCATAAGACATCTGAGCATAGACCAGTAGGCAGCAGGAATAAAACAATTAATGGTGTTGTCCAGAAACAAGACGTGACTACAGAAGAATCAGAAAAACAGGGTGGAAAACAAGGGAGATCCAGTAATAGAAAACGGTCACGATCCCGTTCTCCTAAGTCACGGTCACCATCTACACATTCTCCAAAACGAAGAGAGAGGAGATCACCCAAAAGAATACTCAGGAGTTTATCTCCCACTTCCTCAACTCCTAAAATTGGAAAGATATGCCAGATTGGCGCTAAACAGTCTCATGCTGAAGAAGCCTCACAAGGGGCAAGAGATGAAAGAAATTCTAATAAGCGAAATGTTAAACAAGAGGTGCGAGATCCAAGGAGGGTGAAAAAAAGCCAAGAAGACAGGCCCCAAGAAACAGCAAGCCAGCATTCTACAAAAGGTTCTCCTGATCCAAAGGAGAATGCAGAGAATTGGCAGGGATCCAAAGCAGGCAAGAGGTGGAAACCCGGTTGGGAGGAAAATAAAAAGTAAGTTACCATATTTCGAACAAATTCTCTCTGAAGTAAGTGGAAATTCTGCTCTTGGCTGAAGTACAGTTAGGTTTGGGAGGAAACATTCAGACAGCCCATGCTGACAGAAGTTCTTGATTGAGATTCATAATTTGCTTGTAGTGAAAAATGGCAATTATGCATACTTTCTGAATCGATAGTGATGTTTTACCATGATCGGTTCTGATAGAGATGTAATACATCCTGAATAAATAACTAACTTGTGTTTTAAACGTGTTCCTATTCACAGCTCTCAGCAGACTGAAGAACACCAAGCAGTTGGTAAATCCCCTCACCAACAACACCGAGAAAACTGGCCTGCTGCTAAAGGAATTCTGTCACCCCGAGCACCGAAACAGCAACACCGGTTAAGTGTGGATGCCAATTTGCAAATTCCCAAAGAACTGACGTCTGCAAGCAAGAGAGAATTACTTAAAAAGGTAATACTGATTGATTGTCTTTGTAGAGGTGTCTTGGATATAGTTGTGCTTTGCTTTTCTTCTTAGAAATCCAAACTTTATGTTACAGGCCAATGACTGCTTAGCATCTGGTGAAATAACACAAGACGAGTTCCTTGTGGTAGCTCATCAGATTCAACAGCTGTTCCAGTACCAGGAAGGAAAGCACAGATGTAATGTGTGGGATAGCCCTACAGATGAAAAAAGCTCTTTGAAAAGGAAGCCTCTTCTGTCGGATGCGGAGTTAACATACTATGAGCATAAAACTAAACTGAAGAGGACACAAGTTCAGCATTCATTGTCAAGACTTGATCTCTTGGATCCTGATGATATTTTGGATTATCATGTACCTGATGCATTGCTCTCTGTGGACTGTGAGCAAGCGAAAGCAAAGTGTGGAGTGCAGTTTGAAAGAAAAGAACTCTTTGGAGAAAGATCAAGACGGCACTCTCCTGTAAGTGGCACCAGCAGACCCTTTGCTGATAACCTTTCACCTCTGGAGGGTCGACAAAGGCTTGAGGAACAAAATGCTACTAAAGGAGGAAGGGGTTCGAAAAACTTCGACCCTTATGACAACTGGGGAGAATCAGATGAATTCAGAGATGCTCTCAGACAGCAGGGAAAAGGTACAACAGAGTTCCAGAAGATCGATGGTGATGCAGTCTGTAGGTTTGATAACCGTGAAGAAAGACAGCTGCTTGGGAAATCTGGTATGTATTTTTGCCTTATTTTACAGATGTCAAATAATTTGCAATCTTTTTGCAAGTAGTTATTGTTGAGTTGTAGGAGATACATAGTCCAACGCCCCAGTGCTAAAGCAAGTACCTTAGAGTAGGAAAGTGTCTGGGCAGATTATGATTATCTCTGGAGAAGGAAAACCTTTCTGGGCAGTTCGTTCCAGTGCTCTTTAACCCTCAGAGTAAAGTGTTTTGTCTTTTTTCTTTATGTTTTTATGGAACTTTCTATGTTACAGTTTGGTTCCCATTGCACCTTATCTTGTCGCTGAGCACTGCTGAAAAGAGCCTGACCTCATCTATTATTCCCTTAACCTGCTGGCCGTGCTCTTTTTAACGCACTCTAGGTTTATCATTGGTCTCGTTGGCCACAAGGGCCTACTGTTGATACATGGTCAACCTTTTGTCCACCAGGACACCTTGGTCCTTCTCTGTACAGTGCCTTATCTTTTATTTTCTCCTCTTTCAGGTGTTCGAGATGAACCAAGATCACCATTCAATGAACGTTTCAAAAGAGCTAGATACGAAGATCCAGATAAAGAACCATTTCCTGACAGTCCAGGGTCAAGATTTGGAGGCATAGAAGCAAAGCCGAGAATAAGTGCACTAATGGAAGACAGACCTTTATTTGATGGCTCATCTAGACCATCTGCTGCAAGAGTTGGGGCAGATGGACAAGGAAGTCCTTTTATCGATAGCCCTACTGCTGGTTCAAGTTCTAGAATTGATGGACCGACTGGACAAGCTGCTCTGAGATTTGAGGGCCCTTTGGTGGGGGCAGGTGCTTCTCAGTTTGATGGGCCCCTGGCAGGAGCAGGGGGAGCTGGATCCCTAAGATTTGATGGGCCACCAGGGCAGCTGGCAGGGGCTCTCAGGTTTGAAGGACCTCACGGACAGGTTGGTGGGGGAGGTCCTTTGAGGCTTGAGGGACCTCTTGGACCATTGCGGTTTGAGGGGCCTGCAGGCCAGCCTGTTGGTGGTCCTAGATTCAAAGGACCTGGAGTTGGTCTCAGGTTTGAGGGACCCCGTGGTCAGCCTTCAGGTGGTCTCAGGTTTGAGGGACCTCATGGTCAACCTCTGGGGCCTCGAGGTCAGCCAGGAGGTGGTCTCAGGTTTGAGGGAGGACCACATGGTCAGCCCTTGGGGCCTCATGGTCAAGGTGGTCTCAGGTTTGAGGGTCCGCATTTACAGCCATTGGGGCCCCATGGTCAACCTGGAAGCGGCCTCAGATTTGAGGGGCCACATGGGCAGCCAGGTGTAGGGCCCAGGTTGATTGATGGACCAGTGCACCAGGGCGTTGGTGGACTTAGATTTGATGGTCCTATGGGACGGACCGGTCCAAGATTTGATGGCTGTCATGCTGGCTTTGATGGTCAACCTGGACAACTGTCTCTTTTGCAAAGATTTTATGGAATTCATGGACAGCCCGGCCCAAGATTTGAAAGGGCTCCTGGCCAGCCCGCACAGCCACGATTTGATGCAGCCATACCTCAAAGATTTGATGGCCCTCACCAGCCTGCCTCAAGATTTGACCTGCCCCTTGGCCTTCATGGTTCACGTTTTGAAAATATAGCTAGCCATCCTGCCTCACGATTAGAGATGTCGCCATATGGACAAAGTGGTCCGTTTGTTGACCATCCCGGACAGGGCTACAGCGGACCAGCTCATGGAATGCAGTTCCAAAGGCCTGAAATGTTTGACAGTTCACTAGGACCAAATTTCAGTGGGCCAGCTGGCCCAGGAGCACAGAATTTTGCATTGAGAGCATCCGGACATTACTTTGACGACAAACTTCAAGGTTCACAATACGGAAACTTCAATAATATGTCAATGGGAGGTCATCAGGTAAGAACTGATTCTAGTAAATAATTTACTTAGAGAAGAATTCTTGTGTAGAAAATTAGCAGTTTTTCCTCTAAAAGCATTTTTTTGCAGACTAAAAATACCCTTAAGTAGTATCTGGATGATACAAGGAAAAAGGGGCAGGCATTGCTATTTGTTAAGTCTTTGTTTTTAGAAATTAAAAGCCAGTTCTTTGCAACCATTTTATAGCTGAGGATATTGCACTGACATCAGTATCTTTTATTTGAAAATGAATTAAATAATAGGAAGAATGCGATGTTTTCTCTTACACAAAGCATGTTACCTACAAATCATGACAGATTATTGAAGCGAATATACGTAATTACTTTTTCTGAGAGGTTTAGAATTAAAATGAACCAAAATAATTGCAGTCTTTTTGGAGACAACCATAACTTGGGAGCAGTTGAGAAAGATGCAGGCTTTTAAGCTATGGCTTCTGAAGAATGATCATGGCACTGGCAGGCTTTATGGTGTCAGTTGTCCTTGCTGTTGCTTCTTGGAAGCACTCTCTTCTAAAGGAGAAAGTAATTGTAAATCAGTGAAAACAATGTCTGTTCTCCCAGTAGATTGGAGGTTGTAGGGGACATACTTCAAGCGTGCTGTAAAAATTTATTTTCTTTCTGAAGTTTCTTGCAGCTGGCTTGCTGAAAATCCATCTTTCAGGATGCATTTCATGTCATGGGTACTATCTCAGTTATTAGATAAAACCTCATTGTGATCTTGGTGAACGTTTACCAGTTTCTTTTGTTATTAACCCTTTTTTTTGGTGAAAAGGATTGCTTTGAAATACTTTAAGTGGAAAATGTGCTTGAAGGATGCGCAAGTAGAAGAAAAGTTTGTACTGAGAAGTGTGTAGAGGTTAATGATGGAATAATTAAAAACAAATTGCCTTGCCAAGATTGCTTAAATGCTTAATTTTACAGGTTTCGCACATGTCTGCTCAGACAGGACCTTATGGCCAAGGTCAACAGTATCTACCAAATCCTGGAAGCTTTGTTCAGAACCCTGCAGGTACTGTAATAGTTAACTTCCTTCTGTGTCCTTTGGACTGTTCTCTGTTCATGACCACAAAAATTAGTGCTGTACGGTGATGGTGCCGTGGGTCCTTGTACACTAAAGGGCATCCTTCTCTGTGAGATGGCAGTAGGTGGCGTTTCAGGAGTACTGTCATCTCTCCAGGGGTTTCTCTCAAGCAGTGAGTGCTTTAACTGCGTGGTTTTGGTATGTAGTTACACTTTAAAACAAAACAGAACCACTGAAACCAATTTTTGGATTGCTTTTCACATAGCAGAAGGGCACCTCAATTGGCCAGGCTGAATACACATTCCCACTATATTAATTGTTAGTAATAAAAGTCTTGTATCAAGTTGTAAATGATACAAGTAGATGGATTCTCATGAGATCTTTAAGCACAGAACAAGAAAATACTATGTTTTCCATGGGAATTTCAGTAGAAAACAGGTAGATGGCATTTCAAAACACATTAGGAAGGAAGTTGTAGGGGCAGAAATGAGGCAAAGGCTGCGTATGAGGCAAACTGAAGTGGATGAGTAGATTGAAGTTAAAAATGGAAGTAAAAAGGGGTAGAAGGAAAAGAGTGTTGTGAAATGCTGATGGAGGTGATTTTTTTTTTTATGCTAACCTTTGGTTTCCTTGAGTGTTGTGATCTTATTTCCCCTCTCCTAGGAGGAGCAGTTCCACATTCATATCCTGATAACCACGTTGGTCAGCTCGATGTCAACGAACTGTTTGCTAAACTGTTGTCGACAGGAATCCTCAAACTGTCAAAAACGGATTCCACTTCAGCACGTATGTAGCTTTCATTACATTCTGACTCACCAGTTTACGCGTAGCTAAAGTGTAAAGTGAAATGTAAGAACTATGTGAACTATTGCATTCTTTTTTCTTAAATGGATCTTTGAGGGAAACCATTTGGTGCGTGTGATAAAGTGAATTATTAACTTTCTAAATGTATCTTTTAAGCTATTTAGAGCCTCCGTTTCTTCTTTTTTTTTTTTTTTTTTTGGTGCCCCACCTCAATAACTTGTCAGTGATTCTAATCAGATTCCTGTCAGTCTCTGAAATATTTGTCTCTCTCTAAATACTGAATTTTAGTGCCAGAAGCTTAGATGAAGTAGAGTCATGTTAAATTGCCATTTGGAGTTGCATACTGTTTTTTGTACGCTTTTTAAAGCTATGAGACTGACTCAGCTCTTATGCACATTCAGGTTAATGTAGTCAGGTTATATTTATTAGTATTTGAATAAAAATAATATCCAGGTGCACCTTATTTTGTTCTGAAAATGAGCTGAAATTTTGATGAAATTCTTTCTTTTAAAGAAGCGAATGAAACATCGGTGCAGCCAGCTGCTGAAGAGGAGGATGATGACCAGGGTGATCACGATGTCCCAGACCTCACGAACTTTAAAGTTGAAGAACTCAGTCAGTGCGTATTGCAGCATGAGCTTACTCTGCACTAGGAATAATGGCATGGTGGTATCTAGGCGGTTAATCCAAGGCAATTGAGTAGGTGTGATATAACAATGCTAGTGTGTTCACTGTGAGTAGTTCATGCTTATTTGAATGCTTTTTAATGTACTTACATGAATGCTTTGACTGTCAAATGCTTTAACCTTATAGGACAATCATGCTTTTCTTCTACTCCTGAGGTCACTTGAAACAACGTACTGAGAAACTTCCAATTTCTTTCCAAAGAAATGTTAATTTCTTTTTGTTTTTCTAGGCGTTATGATAGTGTTATAAATCGACTATACACTGGAATTCAGTGCTGCTCGTGTGGAATGAGATTTCCTACTTCAAAGACAGACGTTTATGCAGACCATTTAGATTGGCACTATCGCCAGAACCGTTCGAAAAAAGACGTTCGCCGAAAAATTACACACAGAAGGTGGTACTACAGCGTAACGGTGAGCAATGCAGGACGTGGGCCTTGTTAATTAGGGCTGGGTTTTGTGTTTCACATACATTGAGTGGGATTGAGATTGAAGTTGTATTACCATTGGAGTTTGGTGATCAGTGATGTATGAAAACTACTTGATATATCAGACATACTTGCCAAAAGAAAAGGCTGTTATGTGGTGAACAATAAGCAGCTTGGAGTTATCCGTACTGCTTTGGTTGGACTAAGAATGAAATGGAAGTTGAAGTATAATGGCCTTTCACAGACTGTTTCAGTTTAACGAACTAAGGCTGATTATATCTGTTACTTCAGGGATTCCATTTTTCTTCTTCTTTTTTTTTTTTCCAAACGTATTTTTTAATGATTTCTGGCTGTTTATGATTGTGATTGAATTCTTGTCCTTAGGATTGGATTGAGTTTGAAGAAATAGCCGACCTAGAGGAGCGTGCAAAAAGCCAGTTCTTTGAAAAAGCTGCAAAAGAAAAGCAGTTTCAGAGTGTGCCTGCTGGACCAGCTGGAGCAGTTGAGGTGAGTTCCAGTTTTCCTGCTGTAACCCATATGGTCTGTAAGTAGATTCAAGTCTTGTGCCTTGTTCTCAGAGGTCGCTGTTTATTTTGCAGAGGATTGTGAAGGGTGTTAATGCTTTGTGCAGTTCTCACTCTAACTCAGAGTTGAGTTTTGGAAGATGCCATGAAATAAACTAAATCCCTGCACCAGATTGTCTTAATTGACAGTAAAACAGCATTAGATTGTTACAGAGTGTCTTGCTGAGACTTCCTTGTTAAAGGGACAAGACTTAACTTTTTCAATTGACAAATGTTGTTGCTCATTCTACCAACTGTACTCAAATAATTTCTATTAACATTTTCTTAAAGATATTTTGGAAGCGTGGAGGTAAAATGTAGTTTTCGTGTTATCTTAATGTATATATATATGTGACTGTTACAAGCCAAGTTCTTGATGTTGGTGTTCAGTAATGGCTTTAATAACACCATGTATCTATCATGTTACTTCAATAACTTTCAGAGGTGTGAAATCTGCCGGGAGCAGTTTGAGCAGTACTGGGATGAGGAAGAGGAAGAGTGGCATCTAAAGAATGCTATCAGAATGCATGAGAAGGTAATCCAATCTTGTTACGTGGCACTCATTTATATTAAAAAGCAAAACAAAAGCGTAAGAGAAGAATTACAGAAATAGACCACAGTGACCCATCTTTTCTGAAGGACTCCCCTGTTAGTTTTCCTGCTTCTAGTTGTATAAATATCTCAACCTTTGGACATGCTTGAAGTCCTGGGATCATTAGTACAGGCTCAATAGGCTTCCATTGTAATATGTTGCTAAAAGATAAATGAAGGTGATCTTCTCTACTTAGCATTGTTGAGTCTGCCTGGATTACTGGGTCCACTTCTGGGCCCCTCATTACAAGAGAGACCGTGCTGGAAAGAGCCCAGTGGTGGAGCCTGTTTCTCTTTGGAGGCCTTCAAAAGCCAAAGGATGTGGTGCTGGGCAGCTCGGCTCCAGATGTCCCTTCCACCCATTCTGTTCTGTGAATGTTCTGTGAGTGTAGGTGTTGGTTTTGGTCCAGTTATTTCCCTGTGCTAAACAAGGTTTTTATATGATGGCTTTTCCTAACTAAGCATACACCAGATATCTTCCCAGTCACATTTGACACCATACTTGTTCTACACATTGTTGTCCTGGAGGAATAGTGTGATTTGGATTTGTTCTGTTTATGACTGGTGCTTTTACTGTATCCCTAATGTATTTAAATGGTTAACAATTATTTTCCAGATTTACCATCCATCCTGCTATGAAGATTACCAAAACGTAAGAAAACCTTTACTTTCATATATATATATTTTTAAACTATTTTGCTTTCAGTTTGTTTGCTTGATCACTGTCTTTATATAGAGCAGGTCTGCAGAATCAGTTCCTCTTGCATGTGCCTAGGCAAAGAATCAGAGGGAATGCCTTGGGAATGGCAAGTTTGTAATGTATAGTTAGAGTTAGCTATGATGTATCCATGACAGCTTTCGTGTTATATAGGTGAGACTAAAGTGAAGCCATTATGATTTTATTGTTAACATGTGTAATCTTAAGAATTTTAAGAAACTGAAAAAATGAGTGTTAGTATATGTTAAATTTGTTATGACTTGGGAGCTAACAGTGGGGGGAATAGTTGGGAATATTTTACAGTAACATATTAAGCATTTCATCGCTGTGAGGATAATACCGTTTGATAGTAATTATGGAAAAGTAATGCTATGATATAGTAACTTTGTATTATTAGATAAAGTAGAAAGTAATAAGTGGAAGTTTGGATTTTGAGTGCTCTGCTTGCCCACATGTTTGCGCTTTGAAAGAGACAGAAAGGAAAAGAAGGTAAAAAAAAATGGTTGTTTGAACAATGTGTTAATGCTGTGTGAATGTTTGTTTTATAGACATCATCATCTGATTGCACACCCTCTCCCAGCAAGACCCCTGTAGAAAATCCCCTACATATTATGTTGAACATTGTTAAACAGGAAACGGATGAGTCCTGTGACTCACCTCAAGTGAAAGAAGAACCTGATGGCACCCCTGCTGCCTGTGCAGAAGAGAGCACACCTGCCTCTATAGATGTTAAAACAGAACCAGATGAGTCTGTTTAGAATGAGGTTTGATTTTTTTTTTTTACAGAAGAGCTCCTGTGTTAATTCTGGAAAGCAGATACTTTTTATAGGAAATAAAAGCATTCAAATTGAGGCAGGGCCTCAGTGACTGTTTGGTTAATAAATACATTTTTGTATTTAAATTTCTTATTGCCTGCACTGTTTCAGGTGTCATTGTGTGAAAATTCTGTAGATGCGTGAAAATTTAATGGAATGAAATTGTATATGTAAAAAATGTACAATTTTCACTTGTGGAAATGTAAATTATAAATAAAACCTATTTTTGCTATATACGGGGAGTGTAATGTTTATGCACACCATCAAACAAAGACAGCGTTTCTGTACTTTTTTCAGTTTAAATGGAAATAAAAAGACCTCAGTTTTAAACCTGTTGCTGAATCAGATTCAGAAAAGTGAAAGCAAGCAACTTCCTTCAGTTATTTCATAAGCGGGTGATCAAGGGAAGCAATGCTGGGACTTCTCAAGATAAAATCCTAGATTTCTTCTTAACCTTAACTTGAACAATCTTTTACATATCCAGATGTTAAAACAAGTAACCATAAGACCGTTTTGGGTAGAAATGCCAGAATTTAACAAAGCAACCAGAGTTGCTCAGTTGTGAACACAAGTGCCAACAGACCATTAACAAACCAGGATGCCTGGTAGCTGAGACATCTTCAATGATATATTTTCCCATTAGTCACACATAAGAGTTTAATACAGCTGGACAAGCTTTTCTTTACAGGGGAGGTATGAATCTAAGAATGCTCATTTGAAGTTTTTTTTAATTTTTTTTTTTTTTTTAATTTTTTCGTTGCTTATGACTGAATTTAGGTGATAAACCAGATATCCTGAGATGTTAATATTTCTTAAATGTAATAAATAAAATTGAAGCATATGTTTGTGTCAGTCTCTTTCCTTTCTGTAGTGGGTTTGTGTGGTTGGGTGTGTTTGTGGGATGGGCAGTAAGCTGCATAGGTATGTATGCATGGAAGTGTAAGTGTGCATAAGTCATAGGGTGTTTGTCTTGGGATAAAAATGCATTTTGCCAGGTGTGGATTTCAGGG
This sequence comes from Coturnix japonica, assembly GCF_054131305.1. NCBI lineage: Eukaryota > Metazoa > Chordata > Aves > Galliformes > Phasianidae > Coturnix > Coturnix japonica. The sequence goes on along the minus strand of NC_140672.1, from coordinate 29,531,774 downwards.
GCAGGGGTGGATTTCATCTAAAAGTCAGAGGAAATGTCACTGTCTTAGGATAGATGGCTCTTGCAAGGTCGGGTACTCAGAAAATCCAAATTCATCCCAGTGCATGTTGTAAGTATCAGCTGTGAACTTTGACAACCAGACCTCAAGCAATAACCCACACCTTTATGTAAGGCTGCAGTGAGAGGTTTGATACAGGGAAAATCCGGTCTAAAAGCAGTGATGCATTGGCACAGGCTGCTGGGGAAGTGCTGTGGCACTGAGGGAAGTGGCCTTCATGATTCTGAGAGGAGCCACAGCAACCTCCCGCATCACTGTGGGGCAGGGCCCGTCCTCCTGAGCCGCCATGGCCGCCCGCCATTTTCCTCCCGCGAGGACTGCGCCCATAGCAACCCTGCTGCAGTGTGGGGGAAGGACTGGAAGAAGAGGAGAACGCGGCTCCAGCCCTATTCCGGCCAGTGAGACCGCTCCGCCCGCGGCCTTATCCCCACGTCCTCCCCTGACGGCCGGGCCGGGCTGTGCTGCTCCTTGTCCCGCTTCCCCCCATCGGCCGTGAGGGGGACGCCCGCGGGGTGGCTGTGCCCGCGCTTTCCGGCTCTCCTCAGTTGTTTTGCCCGTTAGTTAACTTCATATTTCGTATTGGGCCCACCTAAAATACCCCAGACTAATCGATATTTGCCAAACACGTGGAGAAAGGTGGCATAACCCCCACGGGCACTGCCGGGATGGGGTTATAACCCCACACAGGGCTCAGGACCTCGGTCTTTGCCCACTGTGTGGTTTTGTGCCTCATCCCCTTCAACTGCTGCCAAAAAGCACCACAATGGCTTATTTTTGTGTGTTATGGAGATGTAGGGAAAACCTAACACTGTCTCCTTCCCTCAGGCTGAGTAATTTCTTGGGTGAATTCTGGCTAAGTACCATTGTAACACTTACTCTCTTATCTACTTCTTTCTACAGGGCAACTAGGGAACAAGCATTTGATAACAAAGTGCACTGAAGTTATGGAAAATATCACTTGCTCTCAAAACCGGTTGTGTTTTGTAGGGAGTTTGTGTTAACAGCTGTTCATTAAACTCCAGTCCCAGCTGTGCTCGTGGTGCCTGAGCCATGGGGCTGCAGCTTGGCACCCACCTGCACACAGCTGTAGTTCATTGCCCCTTCTGGAAGAAAAAAGAGGGCAAAATTGTTCTGGATTAAAAAACAGTAAATATTACCTTGAACCCATTGCACTGGTACGTGGTGTTAAGCACATTTGTGCTCTGGCAAGCAGTCTGCTTGGCTAGATATGCTTCTGATGTCAGCCTGCATCACCGTGCTGAAGTCTGTAACCCTCACCTGGCATCGTGAGAAGTCTCTCCCTTGGGGGAAAATCAGGTCCTAGTGATGCTTTGTTTAAAAAACACAACACCAGAATGCTGCATGTACTTAAGTTCTATTTAAAAACATGGACCCCAGGAGGTCCCTTCCAACATGAGCTGTTCTGAGTTGCAGCTGGTGTTGGTTCATGCACTGTTTTGCTGCCTCTGGGCAGGGCAGTGGTACAGCCTGGCGCTGGGGGGAGTGGGAGTGAAGTGATGGTACACCAGGGTGTGATACAACACTCAGCTTTGCTTAATGAAACAGTTTAACCCCCTCTTTTCCTCTCTGTGGCAGTGCTGAATCTGGCCAAGCATTACTTTCATGCTACAGACTACATGGGAACAGGTATAAGTACTGGTAAACAACGTCAGCTGTTTTCATCATAATTTCTGCTTTTATGTACGCCAGGCACCTTTGAGCAGCAACTCATTGATATGCTTTAACATTTTTGATCTCACATTTATAACTATTTGAACTGTTGCCTCAATTTCTTCTCCACGGGCAGGAAAACTGAGGCTCTAATAACTTAAGACCAATATTTCTGTGTATGCTTGACTTGCAGAACAACAACCTGCCTCTTCAAGACTTCTTAGAGCCTGAAATTTAATCAAAGAGTGTTGGTGCGTTTTGGTTCCAGAATGATGACTACTCCAGAAGGTGATTATCAATTGTTTTGGCTTACTCATATGCTTAGCTATCTCAAGTTAGCCATCCCAGCCATTAAAACTACTTACATCACTTATTTTTATTGGCAAATATAGGCAAAAATGCCAAAATGTTGCAAGAGGATTTAGATATCCAGCTCCCATTGTTTACAGTTACAGTGTCAAACAGTAACTAGGCCTGAAGGAAAATACAGACTATTTGATCCCATGGCCTGGTGATGGTTTTGTTTTTTTTTTTGGACCACGCTGTGTCTACATTCAGAGTTTGATTCTGAGCCACTGAAGTCCACGAAAACACTATTGACTTTGGTGGGAGAAAAATACTAGGTTTCTAACAAAGTAACCTGTGCCAGAGCAGTGCTATGGGTATAGCAGCAGAACAGAGCAGGATGACTAACACATTGTATAAAGCATTGCTTTTATGTAGCAGCTTTAACTGATAGGTTCAGCTCAGTCAAGAGCATCTGCGTGACCTTATGTCCTATTAGCAAGGTTTGCCTACTTAGCGAAGGGCCCTTGGTGTGCCGTGTCCTTGGGTGGCAGTAAGGAGTGTGGCCATGCAGAGCCCCTGAGGAGCAATGGCTGAACACCTGAAGGCGTGATTGATGAAACAGTTTAGGAAGAGAGCCAGCATTGGGTTGGACTTGATCCAGCATCTGTATACATAGATGGAGTTTCTCTGCTGTCCTGTTCTTTATCTGTGGCTGGAGGGGACGTGGCTCTTTCAGGTTCTTGAATATGGGTTTGCTTCTGGGAAACACAAAGGGCTAAAGACTTGTGCTGATACAAGTTACACTCTCATAGGTTACACTATTGTCTGGTTCTTATAAACTGTCACCCTGATGCTTATTTGATTCATCACTTCTTTCATCTCTCTGAAATGTGACTGAGCTGGCTAATGCTTTTATTATCCCTCACTAGATGTCAGGAAGAAGCAAACTTACACCAGTGTACATGAGGCAGTGAAAGCTGGTGATGTAGAACAGCTTGCATTAATGATAAAACGTGGAGCCTCTATCGACGAGGTGGATTTAGTCCACAAGTTCACACCATTGCACTGTGCTGCACACTCTGGAAGCCTGGAGGTAAAATCATAAAATCATGGAATAACCTGGGTTGAAAAGGACCACAATGATCATCCAGTTTCAACCACCTGCAGGGTTGGCAACAACCATACCAGGCTGCCCAGAGTCACATCCAGCCTGGCCCTGAATGCCTGCAGGGATGGGGCATCCACAGCCTCCTTGGGCAACCTGTCACCACCCTCTGTGTGAAAAACTTCCCTCTAATCTCTAACCTAAACCTCCCCTGTCTCAGTTTAAATTCATCCCCCCTTGTCCTAAAAATATCTACCCTTGAAAACAGCCATTCCTCCCCTGTTTATGTTAGTGTTTGGACACAGCAAGGTTTTATGGGTTAACGTTTTCCTCTGGGGAGAGGCTGAACACAACATTGCTAGCTTTGATCAAGCCAGATCTATAATCTCTGCCTGCTCTTTTTTTCTGATTTAAGGTATTCACTAAGGAAAGATGTGCAGTTTGTTAGGACTACATTTTACCTTTCTGAAGCCCCAGACAGTTTATGTAATCAGTGTCCTCAGATTTTACAAAATCAGAGCTTTTCTAACACCAAACAAGGTGTGCCTTCTGGTCTCCCCTTCTAGCCTCATTACCTTCTTTTGTCCTTGTGTTTTCCCCTTCACTCAGAACACTTGGAAAATCCATAAGGATATGTTTAATATTCTGAAAGTGACTGAGCCAAGCGAGAAGTGACACAAAAATGTTTGTTCATTTCCCAGTGTTCTGTCCCATGCCTCATTCTCTACAGAAACAGTTCAAATACAGTTCATTTTCATAAGCAAGAACACTGACTGTTGATGCAGAAATGATTTGATTTCCAGAAGGACTGAGCTGCTGCATTCAGCACATTCACCTTCCTGTTACAGCCTCCTTGTGCAATGTTTATAGCGATCTTACTTTGAAACAGCAAGGCTGTAAATAACCGTATAAAAAATGAAGTCCCAAAGGAAAGAGAGCTGGAGACTAGCCTAAAAGAAGACAGTAAATAGTAATGATGTGTAACAAAAAGCTTTAACTAGTTTTGTAGTTTATTATTTTCTTAATTGTTCTTTAAGCTTTCCATGGAAAGCAATAACACCTGCTGAAAAAAAGTTGAATAAAGTTAAAATAATCTGTGATGGGTGAGAGGAGAGATGGGATTACATATACTCAAGAAAGCCTAATGAATGAACTGAGGCTTTACTTTTGATTCATGGCATCTTTCCTGCTGTTCATTTTAGCTGGACTTCAAATGAGCATCTTTGCACCATTTTTCCCCAGTGTTTTTACCTCATGCCACATGAACGCTCTCACAGTCTGCATTTTAAGTATGGAATTGTAAGATAAAGAAGGCACACTGCAAGTCATTGCAATTAGTAGGTTGGTTGTGCTTTTTGTGCCCTTGGATGAAGCCTTGAGACCTTGTCATTTCCTAACACTGTTTGAAATGTAACATCTACTGTTGATTTATAGTTAGCATTTGCCTCAGATGAGTTATAAGAATTGTTATGGAATAAGAGTTTATTAAATGAATAAGAGCTTGTTTTTGGTTGCGCAGTGCCTTCACTGGTTGCTCTGGCATGGAGCTGATGTGACACGTGTGACAGTCAGAGGCTGGACAGCAGCTCACCTTGCGGCAATCCGTGGGCAGGATGCTTGCGTGCAGGTATGTAGAGACATTCACTCTCCAGCAAAAGGAAGGCAGGCCTTTGGTTTGGACACTTCCTCATGAAGATCAGCTGAAAGTGCTCCTACTGGAGCTGGCTCTTTGTCTTTACAGCTGAAACCAAGTCACTGGTAAAATGACTGCACTCGTTTGTTCCCTCTGTGCTATCAGATTTATCAGAGGAACCCAGCTGACCATCTCAAGTCACCCTGTGAGACAGTGTTGCTCTTTCAGCCTGTGAGCTTTGCATTTCTTGTAGGCTTTGTTAATAAATGGAGCAAACCTAGAAGCTCGAGATGACCGCGGGTGCACTCCATCACACCTGGCTGCAGCCCATGGGCAGTCGTACACATTGCAAACCATACTGCGAAGTGGAGCGGTGAGAGCCTTCTACCTGCAATTCCCTAATGCAGAGCCAGAGTCTGGTATCCTTTTCCATACCAAACCCCTCACTAACTGAGGTTTGGGACTATAGATTAACCTCTGTTGGTACATTCTCATTGGTGACGCTGTGAATTTATTTGTAGTGTAAATTTGCATTTTTTTAATCGTAAGATGTTAAAAAAATCCAGTTGTGTATTATATAACGACTAACATGGAGGTAGATGTCTGAAAACACAACTTTTATGTGTGTTTTACTTCAATGAAGCCACGAACCTGTGAGAAATACGTCTTATGCCGCTTTCGTGGCTTGAATTTGGAGAAATATTTGATTTTGTTTAAATAAAGTAGCACAATGAACTGTTGATACTTATTTATGGAATGTCTCGTGTCTAAGCTTCATAAACAAACGAACCTGCAGCTTTTGTTTTAGAATGTAAACGCAGCAGAAAGGAATGACTGGAAGCCTGTTCATTATGCTGCTTTTCATGGTGGCTTGGGCTGTTTGCAGCTTCTTGTTAGATGGGGAGCATGCATAGGTGATGTGGATACTGATGGAAACCTTCCAGGTATGTCAGGAATAATCATTTGGTTTTTCAGCCCTTGTTGTGGATGTGATAACTCTAGCACATCATATATAAAACACACAAGCAGCATTGATAGGATGATAATGGTTTGGTAAGACAGAAGGGAACAACTTAAAAATAAAAAAGGAGATTAAATGGTAGGAATAAATTCTTTCTAAATTCAAGACTAAAAGGTAAAAGCAGAAGTGAAAGGGAAAAGCAAGAATGAAAGGGAAAAGCAAGACTGAAAGGGAAAAGCAGCAGTGAAAGAGAAGAGCAGCAGTGAAAGGGAAGAGCAGCAGCGAAAGGCAAAAGCAGCAGTGAAATGGAAAAGCAGCAGTGAAAGGGAAAAGCAAGACTGAAAGGGAAAAGCAGCAGTGAAAGAGAAGAGCAGCAGTGAAAGAGAAGAGCAGCAGTGAAAGGGAAAATCAGAGGTGAAAGGGAAAATCAGAGGTGAAAGAGAAAAGTAAGACTAAAAGGGAAAAGCAGCAGTAAAAGGGAAAAGTAAGACTAAAAGGGAAAAGCAGCAGTGAAAGGGAAAAGCAGCAGTGAAAGGGAAAATCATCAGTGAAAGGGAAAATCAGAGGTGAAAGGGAAGAGCAGCAGTGAAAGTAAAAAACAGCAGTGAAAGGGAAAATCAGAAATGAAAGGGAAAAGCAAAACCAAAAGGTAAAATCAGCAGTGAATGGGAAAAGCAGCAGTGAAAGGGAAAAGCAGCAGTGAAAGGGAAAAGCAGCAGGGAAAGGGAAAAGCAGCAGGGAAAGGGAAAAGCAGCAGGGAAAGGGAAAAGCAGCAGGGAAAGGGAAAAGCAAGACTGAAAGGGAAAAGCAAGACTGAAAGGGAAAAGCAAGACTGAAAGGGAAAAGCAAGACTGAAAGGGAAAACAAGACTAAAAGGGAAAAGCAAGACTAAAAGGTAAAAGCAAGACTAAAAGGGAAAAGCAGCAGTGAAAGGGAAAAGCAAGAGTAAAAGGGAAAAGCAGCAGTAAAAGGGAAAAGCAAGACTAAAAGGGAAAAGCAAGACTAAATGGGAAAAGCAAGACTAAATGGGAAAAGCAAGACTAAATGGGAAAAGCAAGACTAAAAGGGAAAAGCAGCAGTGAAAGGGAAAGGAAGACTAAAAGGGAAAAGCAGCAGTGAAAGGGAAAAGCAAGACTAAAAGGGAAAAGCAGCAGTAAAAGGGAAAAGCAAGACTAAAAGGGAAAAGCAAGACTAAAAGGGTAAAGCAAGACTAAATGGGAAAAGCAAGACTAAATGGGAAAAGCAAGACTAAATGGGAAAAGCAAGACTAAAAGGGAAAAGCAGCAGTGAAAGGGAAAGGAAGACTAAAAGGGAAAAGCAGCAGTGAAAGGGAAAAGCAAGATTAAAAGGGAAAAGCAGCAGTAAAAGGGAAAAGCAAGACTAAATGGGAAAATCAGCAGTGAAAGGGAAAATCAGCAGTGAAAGGGAAAATCAGCAGTGAAAGGGAAAATCAGCAGTGAAAGGGAAAAGCAAGATTAAAAGGGAAAAGCAAGAATAAAAGGGAAAAGCAAGACTAAATGGGAAAAGCAAGACTAAATGGGAAAAGCAAGATTACATGGGAAAAGCAAGACTGAAAGGGAAAAGCAAGACTGAAAGGGAAAAGCAAGACTAAATGGGAAAAACAAGACTAAATGGGAAAAGCAGCAGTGAAAGGGAAAATCAGCAGTGAAAGGGAAAATCAGCAGTGAAAGGGAAAATCAGCAGTGAAAGGGAAAATCAGCAGTTAAAGGGAAAAGCAAAACTGAAAAGGAAAAGCAAGACTGAAAGGGAAAAGCAGCAGTGAAAGGGAAAAGCAGCAGTGAAAGGGAAAAGCAAGACTGAAAAGGGAAAAGCAAGACTGAAAGGGAAAAGCAAGACTGAAAGGGAAAAGCAAGACTGAAAGGGAAAAGCAAGACTGAAAGGGAAAAGCAAGACTGAAAGGGAAAAGCAAGACTGAAAGGGAAAAGCCAGACTGAAAGGGAAAAGCAGCAGTGAAAGGGAAAAGCAGCAGTGAAAGGGAAAAGCCAGACTGAAAAGGGAAAAGCAAGACTGAAAGGGAAAAGCAAGACTGAAAGGGAAAAGCAAGACTGAAAGGGAAAAGCAAGACTGAAAGGGAAAAGCCAGACTGAAAGGGAAAAGCCAGACTGAAAGGGAAAAGCCAGACTGAAAGAAAAAAGCCAGACTGAAAGGGAAAAGCAGCAGTGAAAGGGAAAAGCAGCAGTGAAAGGGAAAAGCAAGACTGAAAAGGGAAAAGCAAGACTGAAAGGGAAAAGCAAGACTGAAAGGGAAAAGCAAGACTGAAAGGGAAAAGCAAGACTGAAAGGGAAAAGCCAGACTGAAAGAAAAAAGCCAGACTGAAAAGGAAAAGCAAGACTGAAAGGGAAAAGCAAGACTGAAAGGGAAAAGCAGCAGTGAAAGGGAAAAGCAAGACTGAAAAGGGAAAAGCAAGACTGAAAGGGAAAAGCAAGACTGAAAGGGTAAAGCAAGACTGAAAGGGTAAAGCAAGACTGAAAGGGAAAAGCAAGACTAAATGGGAAAAGCAAGACTAAATGGGAAAAGCAGCAGTGAAAGGGAAAAGCAAGACTGAAAAGGGAAAAGCAAGACTGAAAGGGAAAAGCAAGACTGAAAGGGTAAAGCAAGACTGAAAGGGAAAAGCAAGACTAAATGGGAAAAGCAAGACTAAAAGGGAAAAGCAGCAGTGAAAAGGGAAAATCAGCAGTGAAAGGGAAAAGCAGCAGTGGAAACCAAAAACAGCAGTGAAAGGCAAAAACAGCAGTGAAAGGGAAAAGCAAGACTGAAAGAAAAAAGCAAGACTGAAAGGGAAAAGCCAGACTGAAAGGGAAAAGCCACACTGAAAAGGAAAAGCAAGACTGAAAGGGAAAAGCAAGACTGAAAGGAAAAAGCAAGACTAAATGGGAAAAACAAGACTAAATGGGAAAAGCAGCAGTGAAAGGGAAAAGCAGCAGTGAAAGGGAAAATCAGTGAAAGGGAAAATCAGCAGTGAAAGGGAAAATCAGCAGTGAAAGGGAAAATCAGCAGTTAAAGGGAAAAGCAAAACTGAAAAGGAAAAGCAAGACTGAAAGGGAAAAGCAGCAGTGAAAGGGAAAAGCAGCAGTGAAAGGGAAAAGCAAGACTGAAAAGGGAAAAGCAAGACTGAAAGGGAAAAGCAAGACTGAAAGGGAAAAGCAAGACTGAAAGGGAAAAGCAAGACTGAAAGGGAAAAGCCAGACTGAAAGGGAAAAGCAGCAGTGAAAGGGAAAAGCAGCAGTGAAAGGGAAAAGCAGCAGTGAAAGGGAAAAGCAAGACTGAAAAGGGAAAAGCAAGACTGAAAGGGAAAAGCAAGACTGAAAGGGAAAAGCAAGACTGAAAGGGAAAAGCAAGACTGAAAGGGAAAAGCCAGACTGAAAGGGAAAAGCCAGACTGAAAGGGAAAAGCAGCAGTGAAAGGGAAAAGCAGCAGTGAAAGGGAAAAGCAAGACTGAAAAGGGAAAAGCAAGACTGAAATGGAAAAGCAAGACTGAAAGGGAAAAGCAAGACTGAAAGGGAAAAGCAAGACTGAAAGGGAAAAGCAAGACTGAAAGGGAAAAGCCAGACTGAAAGAAAAAAGCCAGACTGAAAGGGAAAAGCCAGACTGAAAGGGAAAAGCCAGACTGAAAGGGAAAAGCCAGACTGAAAGGGAAAAGCAGCAGTGAAAGGGAAAAGCAGCAGTGAAAGGGAAAAGCAAGACTGAAAAGGGAAAAGCAAGACTGAAAGGGAAAAGCAAGACTGAAAGGGAAAAGCAAGACTGAAAGGGAAAAGCCAGACTGAAAGAAAAAAGCCAGACTGAAAAGGGAAAAGCAAGACTGAAAGGAAAAAGCAAGACTGAAAAGGGAAAAGCAAGACAGAAAGGGAAAAGCAAGACTGAAAGGGTAAAGCAAGACTGAAAGGGTAAAGCAAGACTGAAAGGGAAAAGCAAGACTAAATGGGAAAAGCAAGACTAAATGGGAAAAGCAGCAGTGAAAGGGAAAAGCAAGACTGAAAAGGGAAAAGCAAGACTGAAAGGGAAAAGCAAGACTGAAAGGGTAAAGCAAGACTGAAAGGGAAAAGCAAGACTAAATGGGAAAAGCAAGACTAAAAGGGAAAAGCAGCAGTGAAAAGGGAAAATCAGCAGTGAAAGGGAAAAGCAGCAGTGGAAACCAAAAACAGCAGTGAAAGGCAAAAACAGCAGTGAAAGGGAAAAGCAAGACTGAAAGAAAAAAGCAAGACTGAAAGAAAAAAGCAAGACTGAAAGGGAAAAGCCAGACTGAAAGGGAAAAGCCAGACTGAAAAGGAAAAGCAAGACTGAAAGGGAAAAGCAAGACTGAAAGGAAAAAGCAAGACTAAATGGGAAAAACAAGACTAAATGGGAAAAACAAGACTAAATGGGAAAAGCAGCAGTGAAAGGGAAAAGCAGCAGTGAAAGGGAAAATCAGTGAAAGGGAAAATCAGCAGTGAAAGGGAAAATCAGCAGTGAAAGGGAAAATCAGCAGTGAAAGGGAAAATCAGCAGTTAAAGGGAAAAGCAAAACTGAAAGGGAAAAGCAAAACTGAAAGGGAAAAGCAAGACTGAAAGGGAAAAGCAGCAGTGAAAGGGAAAAGCAGCAGTGAAAGGGAAAAGCAAGACTGAAAAGGGAAAAGCAAGACTGAAAGGGAAAAGCAAGACTGAAAGGGAAAAGCAAGACTAAAAGGTAAAAGCAAGACTAAAAGGGAAAAGCAGCAGTGAAAGGGAAAAGCAAGAGTAAAAGGGAAAAGCAGCAGTAAAAGGGAAAAGCAAGACTAAAAGGGAAAAGCAAGACTAAATGGGAAAAGCAAGACTAAATGGGAAAAGCAAGACTAAAAGGGAAAAGCAGCAGTGAAAGGGAAAGGAAGACTAAAAGGGAAAAGCAGCAGTGAAAGGGAAAAGCAAGATTAAAAGGGAAAAGCAGCAGTAAAAGGGAAAAGCAAGACTAAATGGGAAAATCAGCAGTGAAAGGGAAAATCAGCAGTGAAAGGGAAAATCAGCAGTGAAAGGGAAAATCAGCAGTGAAAGGGAAAAGCAAGATTAAAAGGGAAAAGCAAGAATAAAAGGGAAAAGCCAGACTGAAAAGGGAAAAGCAAGACTGAAAGGGAAAAGCAAGACTGAAAGGGAAAAGCAAGACTGAAAGGGAAAAGCAAGACTAAATGGGAAAAACAAGACTAAATGGGAAAAGCAGCAGTGAAAGGGAAAATCAGCAGTGAAAGGGAAAATCAGCAGTGAAAGGGAAAATCAGCAGTTAAAGGGAAAAGCAAAACTGAAAAGGAAAAGCAAGACTGAAAGGGAAAAGCAGCAGTGAAAGGGAAAAGCAGCAGTGAAAGGGAAAAGCAAGACTGAAAAGGGAAAAGCAAGACTGAAAGGGAAAAGCAAGACTGAAAGGGAAAAGCAAGACTGAAAGGGAAAAGCAGCAGTGAAAGGGAAAAGCAGCAGTGAAAGGGAAAAGCCAGACTGAAAAGGGAAAAGCAAGACTGAAAGGGAAAAGCAAGACTGAAAGGGAAAAGCAAGACTGAAAGGGAAAAGCAAGACTGAAAGGGAAAAGCAAGACTGAAAGGGAAAAGCAAGACTGAAAGGGAAAAGCCAGACTGAAAGAAAAAAGCCAGACTGAAAGGGAAAAGCAGCAGTGAAAGGGAAAAGCAGCAGTGAAAGGGAAAAGCAAGACTGAAAAGGGAAAAGCAAGACTGAAAGGGAAAAGCAAGACTGAAAGGGAAAAGCAAGACTGAAAGGGAAAAGCCAGACTGAAAGAAAAAAGCCAGACTGAAAAGGAAAAGCAAGACTGAAAGTGAAAAGCAAGACTGAAAGGGAAAAGCAAGACTGAAAGGGAAAAGCAGCAGTGAAAGGGAAAAGCAAGACTGAAAAGGGAAAAGCAAGACTGAAAGGGAAAAGCAAGACTGAAAGGGTAAAGCAAGACTGAAAGGGTAAAGCAAGACTGAAAGGGAAAAGCAAGACTAAATGGGAAAAGCAGCAGTGAAAGGGAAAAGCAAGACTGAAAAGGGAAAAGCAAGACTGAAAGGGAAAAGCAAGACTGAAAGGGTAAAGCAAGACTGAAAGGGAAAAGCAAGACTAAATGGGAAAAGCAAGACTAAAAGGGAAAAGCAGCAGTGAAAAGGGAAAATCAGCAGTGAAAGGGAAAAGCAGCAGTGGAAACCAAAAACAGCAGTGAAAGGCAAAAACAGCAGTGAAAGGGAAAAGCAAGACTGAAAGAAAAAAGCAAGACTGAAAGGGAAAAGCCAGACTGAAAGGGAAAAGCCAGACTGAAAGGGAAAAGCAAGACTGAAAGGGAAAAGCAAGACTGAAAGGAAAAAGCAAGACTAAATGGGAAAAACAAGACTAAATGGGAAAAGCAGCAGTGAAAGGGAAAAGCAGCAGTGAAAGGGAAAATCAGTGAAAGGGAAAATCAGCAGTGAAAGGGAAAATCAGCAGTGAAAGGGAAAATCAGCAGTTAAAGGGAAAAGCAAAACTGAAAAGGAAAAGCAAGACTGAAAGGGAAAAGCAGCAGTGAAAGGGAAAAGCAGCAGTGAAAGGGAAAAGCAAGACTGAAAAGGGAAAAGCAAGACTGAAAGGGAAAAGCAAGACTGAAAGGGAAAAGCAAGACTGAAAGGGAAAAGCAAGACTGAAAGGGAAAAGCCAGACTGAAAGGGAAAAGCAGCAGTGAAAGGGAAAAGCAGCAGTGAAAGGGAAAAGCAGCAGTGAAAGGGAAAAGCAAGACTGAAAAGGGAAAAGCAAGACTGAAAGGGAAAAGCAAGACTGAAAGGGAAAAGCAAGACTGAAAGGGAAAAGCCAGACTGAAAGGGAAAAGCCAGACTGAAAGGGAAAAGCCAGACTGAAAGGGAAAAGCAGCAGTGAAAGGGAAAAGCAGCAGTGAAAGGGAAAAGCAAGACTGAAAAGGGAAAAGCAAGACTGAAATGGAAAAGCAAGACTGAAAGGGAAAAGCAAGACTGAAAGGGAAAAGCAAGACTGAAAGGGAAAAGCCAGACTGAAAGGGAAAAGCCAGACTGAAAGAAAAAAGCCAGACTGAAAGAAAAAAGCCAGACTGAAAGGGAAAAGCCAGACTGAAAGGGAAAAGCCAGACTGAAAGGGAAAAGCAGCAGTGAAAGGGAAAATCAGCAGTGAAAGGGAAAAGCAAGACTGAAAAGGGAAAAGCAAGACTGAAAGGGAAAAGCAAGACTGAAAGGGAAAAGCAAGACTGAAAGGGAAAAGCCAGACTGAAAGAAAAAAGCCAGACTGAAAAGGGAAAAGCAAGACTGAAAGGAAAAAGCAAGACTGAAAAGGGAAAAGCAAGACTGAAAAGGGAAAAGCAAGACTGAAAGGGTAAAGCAAGACTGAAAGGGTAAAGCAAGACTGAAAGGGTAAAGCAAGACTGAAAGGGTAAAGCAAGACTGAAAGGGAAAAGCAAGACTAAATGGGAAAAGCAAGACTAAATGGGAAAAGCAGCAGTGAAAGGGAAAAGCAAGACTGAAAAGGGAAAAGCAAGACTGAAAGGGAAAAGCAAGACTGAAAGGGTAAAGCAAGACTGAAAGGGAAAAGCAAGACTAAATGGGAAAAGCAAGACTAAAAGGGAAAAGCAGCAGTGAAAAGGGAAAATCAGCAGTGAAAGGGAAAAGCAGCAGTGGAAACCAAAAACAGCAGTGAAAGGCAAAAACAGCAGTGAAAGGGAAAAGCAAGACTGAAAGAAAAAAGCAAGACTGAAAGAAAAAAGCAAGACTGAAAGGGAAAAGCCAGACTGAAAGGGAAAAGCCAGACTGAAAAGGAAAAGCAAGACTGAAAGGGAAAAGCAAGACTGAAAGGAAAAAGCAAGACTAAATGGGAAAAACAAGACTAAATGGGAAAAGCAGCAGTGAAAGGGAAAAGCAGCAGTGAAAGGGAAAATCAGTGAAAGGGAAAATCAGCAGTGAAAGGGAAAATCAGCAGTGAAAGGGAAAATCAGCAGTGAAAGGGAAAATCAGCAGTTAAAGGGAAAAGCAAAACTGAAAGGGAAAAGCAAAACTGAAAGGGAAAAGCAAGACTGAAAGGGAAAAGCAGCAGTGAAAGGGAAAAGCAGCAGTGAAAGGGAAAAGCAAGACTGAAAAGGGAAAAGCAAGACTGAAAGGGAAAAGCAAGACTGAAAGGGAAAAGCAAGACTGAAAGGGAAAAGCAAGACTGAAAGGGAAAAGCCAGACTGAAAGGGAAAAGCCAGACTGAAAAGGAAAAGCAAGACTGAAAGGGAAAAGCAAGACTAAATGGGAAAAGCAAGAATAAATGAGAAAAGCAGCAGTGAAAGGGAAAAGCAGCAGTGAAAGGGAAAAGCAGCAGTGAAAGGGAAAATCAGCAGTGAAAGGGAAAATCAGCAGTGAAAGGGAAAATCAGCAGTGAAAGGGAAAATCAGCAGTGAAAGGGAAAAGCAAAACTGAAAGGGAAAAGCAAAACTGAAAGGGAAAAGCAAGACTGAAAGGGAAAAGCAAGACTGAAAGGGAAAAGCAAGACTGAAAGGGAAAAGCAAGACTGAAAGGGAAAAGCCAGACTGAAAGAAAAAAGCCAGACTGAAGGGGAAAAGCCAGACTGAAAGGGAAAAGCCAGACTGAAAGGGAAACGCAGCAGTGAAAGGGAAAAGCAGCAGTGAAAGGGAAAAGCAAGACTGAAAAGGGAAAAGCAAGACTGAAAGGGAAAAGCAAGACTGATAGGGTAAAGCAAGACTGAAAGGGAAAAGCAAGACTAAATGGGAAAAGCAAGACTAAAAGGGAAAAGCAGCAGTGAAAGGGAAAAGCAAGACTAAATGGGAAAAGCAAGACTAAATGGGAAAAGCATGACTAAATGGGAAAAGCAAGACTAAATGGGAAAAGCAAGACTAAATGGGAGAAGCAAGACTAAAAGGGAAAAGCAGCAGTGAAAGGGAAAAGCAAGACTAAAAGGGAAAAGCAGCAGTGAAAGGGAAAAGCAAGAATAAAAGGGAAAAGCATCAGTGAAAGGGAAAAGCAAGACTAAAAGGGAAAAACAGCAGTGAAAGGGAAAATCAAGACTAAAAGGGAAAATCAAGTCTAAAAGGGAAAAGCAAGACTAAAAGGGAAAAGCAGCAGTCAAAGGGAAAAGCAAGACTAAAAGGGAAAAGCAAGAATAAAAGGGAAAAGCAGCAGGGAAAGGGAAAAGCAAGACTATAAGGGGAAAGCAAGACTAAAAGGGGAAAAGCAAGACTAAATGGGAAAAGCAAGACTAAAAAGGAATAGCAGCAGTGAAAAGGAAAAGCAGCAGTGAAAAGGAAAAGCAGCAGTGAAAGGGAAGAGAAGCAGTGAAAGGGATGAGCAGCAGTGAAAGGGAAAAGCAAGACTAAAAGGGAAAAGCAAGACTAAATGGGAAAAGCAGTAGTGAAAGGGAAAATCAGCAGTGAAAGGGAAAATCAGCAGTGAAAGGGAAAAGCAAGACTGAAAGGGAAAAGCAAGACTGAAAGGGAAAAGCCTAACTGAAAGGGAAAAGCCAGACTGAAAGGGAAAAGCAGCAATGAAAGGGAAAAGCAAGATTAAAAGGGAAAAGCAGCAGGGAAAGGGAAAAGCAAGACTAAAAGGGAAAAGCAAGACTAAATTGGAAAAGCAAGAATAAGAGGGAAAAGCAAGACTAAATGGGAAAAACAAGATTACATGGGAAAAGCAAGATTACATGGGAAAAGCAAGATTACATGGGAAAAGCAAGACGTAAAGGGAAAAGCAAGACGTAAAGGGAAAAGCAAGACTGAAAGGGAAAAGCAAGACTGAAAGGGAAAAGCAGCAGTGAAAAAGAAAAGCAGCAGTGAAAAAGAAAAGCAGCAGTGAAAGGGAAAAGCCAGACTGAAAAGGTAAAAGCAAGACTGAAAGGGAAAAGCAAGACTGAAAGGGAAAAGCAGCAGTGAATGGGAAAATCAGCAGTGAAAGGGAAAATCAGCAGTGAAAGGGAAAATCAGCAGTGAAAGGGAAAATCAGCAGTGAAAGGGAAAAGCAAAACTGAAAGGGAAAAGCAAAACTGAAAGGGAAAAGCAAGACTGAAAGGGAAAAGCAAGACTGAAAGGGAAAAGCAAGACTGAAAGGGAAAAGCCAGACTGAAAGGGAAAAGCCAGACTGAAAGAAAAAAGCCAGACTGAAAGGGAAAAGCCAGACTGAAAGGGAAAAGCCAGACTGAAAGGGAAAAGCCAGACTGAAAGGGAAAAGCCAGACTGAAAGGGAAAAGCCAGACTGAAAGGGAAAAGCAGCAGTGAAAAAGAAAAGCAGCAGTGAAAGGGAAAAGCCAGACTGAAAAGGTAAAAGCAAGACTGAAAGGGAAAAGCAAGACTGAAAGGGAAAAGCAAGACTGAAAGGGAAAAGCAAGACTGAAAGGGAAAATCAAGACTGAAAGGGAAAAGCAAGACTGAAAGGGAAAAGCAAGACTGAAAGGGAAAAGCAAGACTAAAACGGTAAAGCAAGACTAAAAGGGAAAAGCAAGACTAAAACGGAAAAGTTGCACTGAAAGGGAAAAGCAAGACTAAATTGGAAAAGCAAGAATAAAAGGGAAAAGCAAGACTAAATGGGAAAAGCAAGACTAAATGGGAAAAGCAAGACTAAATGGGAAAAGCAAGACTAAATGGGAAAAGCAGCAGTGAAAGGGAAAAGCAAGAATAAAAGGGAAAAGCAGCAGTGAAAGGGAAAAGCAAGAATAAAAGGGAAAAGCATCAGTGAAAGGGAAAAGCAAGACTAAAAGGGAAAAGCAGCAGTCAAAGGGAAAAGCAAGACTAAAAGGGAAAAGCAAGAATAAATAGGGAAAAGCAAGACTATAAGGGGAAAGCAAGACTAAAAGGGGAAAAGCAAGACTAAATGGGAAAAGCAAGACTAAAAAGGAATAGCAGCAGTGAAAAGGAAAAGCAGCAGTGAAAGAGAAGAGAAGCAGTGAAAGGGATGAGCAGCAGTGAAAGGGAAAAGCAAGACTAAAAGGGAAAAGAAAGACTAAATGGGAAAAGCAGCAGTGAAAGGGAAAATCAAAACTGAAAGGGAAAAGCAAGACTGAAAGGGAAAAGCAAGACTGAAAGGGAAAAGCCAGACTGAAAGGGAAAAGCCAGACTGAAAGGGAAAAGCCAGACTGAAAGGGAAAAGCCAGACTGAAAGGGAAAAGCCAGACTGAAAGGGAAAAGCCAGACTGAAAGGGAAAAGCAGCAGTGAAAGGGAAAAGCAAGATTAAAAGGGAAAAGCAGCAGTAAAAGGGAAAAGCAAGACTAAAAGGGAAAAGCAAGACTAAATGGGAAAAGCAAGACTAAATGGGAAAAGCAAGATTACATGGGAAAAGCAAGACGTAAAGGGAAAAGCAAGACGTAAAGGGAAAAGCAGCAGTGAAAGGGAAAAGCAGCAGTGAAAGGGAAATGCAGCAGTGAAAGGGAAAAGCAAGACTGAAAGGGAAAAGCAAGACTGAAAGAAAAAAGCAAGACTAAATGGGAAAAGCAAGACTAAATGGGAAAAACAAGACTAAAAGGGAAAAGCAGCAGTGAAAGGGAAAAGCAAGACTAAATGGGAAAAGCAAGACTAAATGGGAAAAGCAAGACTAAATGGGAAAAGCAGCAGTGAAAGGGAAAAGCAAGAATAAAAGGGAAAAGCAGCAGTGAAAGGGAAAAGCAAGAATAAAAGGGAAAAGCATCAGTGAAAGGGAAAAGCAAGATTAAAAGGGAAAAGCAGCAGTAAAAGGGAAAAGCAAGACTAAAAGGGAAAAGCAAGACTAAATGGGAAAAGCAAGATTACATGGGAAAAGCAAGATTACATGGGAAAAGCAAGATTACATGGGAAAAGCAAGACGTAAAGGGAAAAGCAGCAGTGAAAGGGAAAAGCAGCAGTGAAAGGGAAAAGCAGCAGTGAAAGGGAAAAGCAGCAGGGGAAGGGAAAAGCAAGACTGAAAGGGAAAAGCAAGACTGAAAGGGAAAAGCAAGACTGAAAGAAAAAAGCAAGACTGAAAGAAAAAAGCAAGACTGAAAGAGAAAAGCAAGACTGAAAGGGAAAAGCAAGACTGAAAGGGAAAAGCAAGACTGAAAGGGAAAAGCAAGACTGAAAGGGAAAAGTAAGACTAAAAGGATAAAGCAAGACTAAATGGGAGAAGCAAGACTAAAAGGGAAAAGTAGCAGTGAAAGGGAAAAGCAAGACTAAAAGGGAAAAGCAGCAGTGAAAGGGAAAAGCAAGACTAAAAGGGAAAAGCAGCAGTGAAAGGGAAAAGCAAGAATAAAACGGAAAAGCATCAGTGAAAGGGAAAAGCAAGACTAAAAGGGAAAAACAGCAGTGAAAGGGAAAATCAAGACTAAAAGGGAAAATCAAGTCTAAAAGGAAAAAGCAAGACTAAAAGGGAAAAGCAAGACTAAAAGGGAAAAGCAGCAGTCAAAGGGAAAAGCAAGACTAAAGGGGAAAAGCAAGAATAAATAGGGAAAAGCAGCAGGGAAAGGGAAAAGCAAGACTAAATGGGAAAAGCAAGACTAAATGGGAAAAGCAAGACTAAATGGGAGAAGCAAGACTAAAAGGGAAAAGCAGCAGTGAAAGGGAAAAGCAAGACTAAAAGGGAAAAGCAGCAGTGAAAGGGAAAAGCAAGACTAAATGGGAAAAGCAAGACTAAATGGGAGAAGCAAGACTAAAAGGGAAAAGCAGCAGTGAAAGGGAAAAGCTAGACTAAAAGGGAAAAGCAGCAGTGAAAGGGAAAAGCAAGACTATAAGGGAAAAGCAAGACTAAAAGGGAAAAGCAGCAGTGAAAGGGAAAAGCAAGACTAAAAGGGAAAAGCAGCAGTGAAAGGGAAAAGCAGCAGTGAAAGGGAAAAGCAGCAGTGAAAGGGAAAAGCAGCAGTGAAAGGGAAAAGCAGCAGTGAAAGGGAAAAGCAGCAGTGAAAGGGAAAAGCAGCAGTGAAAGGGAAAAGCAGCAGTGAAAGGGAAAAGCAGCAGTGAAAGGGAAAATCAGCAGTGAAAGGGAAAATCAGCAGTGAAAGGGAAAATCAGCAGTGAAAGGGAAAATCAGCAGTGAAAGGGAAATTCAGCAGTGAAAGGGAAAATCAGCAGTGAAAGGGAAAAGCAGAAATGAAAGGGAAAATCAGCAGTGAAAGGGAAAATCAGCAGTGAAAGGGAAAATCAGCAGTGAAAGGGAAAATCAGCAGTGAAAGGGAAAATCAGCAGTGAAAGGGAAAAGCAGAAATGAAAGGGAAAATCAGCAGTGAAAGGGAAAATCAGCAGTGAAAGGGAAAAGCAGAAATGAAAGGGAAAATCAGCAGTGAAAGGGAAAAGCAGCAGTGAAATTGAAAAGCAGCAGTGAAAGTGAAAAGCAGCAGTGAAAGGGAAAAGCCGCAGTGAAAGGGAAAAGCAAGACTGAAAAGGGAAAAGCAAGACTAAAAGGGAAAAGGAGCAGTGAAAGGGAAAAGCAAGATTAAAAGGGAAAAGCAGCAGTAAAAGGGAAAAGCAAGACTAAAAGGGAAAAGCAAGACTAAATGGGAAAAGCAGCAGTGAAAGGGAAAAGCAGCAGTGAAAGGGAAAATCAGCAGTGAAAGGGAAAATCAGCAGTGAAAGGGAAAAGCAAGACTGAAAGGGAAAAGCAAGACTGAAAGGGAAAAGCAAGACTGAAAGGGAAAAGCAAGACTGAAAGAAAAAAGCCAGACTGAAAGGGAAAAGGCAGACTGAAAGGGAAAAGCAGCAGTGAAAGGCAAAAGCAGCAGTGAATGGGAAAAGCAGCAGTGAAAGGGAAAAGCAGCAGTGAAAGGGAAAAGCAGCAGTGAAAGGGAAAAGCAAGACTGAAAAGGGAAAAGCAAGACTGAAAGGGAAAAGCAAGACTAAAAGGGTAAAGCAAGACTAAATGGGAGAAGCAAGACTAAAAGGGAAAAGCAGCAGTGAAAGGGAAAAGCAAGACTAAAAGGGAAAAGCAGCAGTGAAAGGGAAAAGCAAGACTAAAAGGGAAAAACAGCAGTGAAAGGGAAAATCAAGACTAAAAGGGAAAATCAAGTCTAAAAGGGAAAAGCAAGACTAAAAGGGAAAAGCAGGAGTCAAAGGGAAAAGCATAACTAAAAGGGAAAAGCAAGAATAAATAGGGAAAAGCAGCAGGGAAAGAGAAAATCAAGGCTAAATGGGAAAAGCAAGACTAAATGGGAGAAGCAAGACTAAAAGGGAAAAGCAGCAGTGAAAGGGAAAAGCAAGACTAAAAGGGAAAAGCAGCAGTGAAAGGGAAAAGCAGCAGTGAAAACCAAAAACAGCAGTGAAAGGCAAAAACAGCAGTGAAAGGCAAAAACAGCAGTGAAAGGCAAAAACAGCAGTGAAAGGCAAAAACAGCAGTGAAAGGCAAAAACAGCAGTGAAAGGGAAAAGCAAGACTGAAAGAAAAAAGCAAGACTGAAAGAAAAAAGCAAGACTGAAAGAAAAAAGCAAGACTGAAAGGGAAAAGCCAGACTGAAAAGGAAAAGCCAGACTGAAAGGGAAAAGCAAGACTAAATGGGAAAATCAGCAGTGAAAGGGAAAAGCAAGACTGAAAGGGAAAAGCAAGACTGAAAGGGAAAAGCAAGACTGAAAGGGAAAAGCAAGACTGAAAGGGAAAAGCAAGACTGAAAGGGAAAAGCAAGACTGAAAGGGAAAAGCAAGACTGAAAGGGAAAAGCAAGACTGAAAGGGTAAAGCAAGACTAAAATGGAAAAGCAAGACTAAAAGGGAAAAGAGCAGTGAAAGGGAAAAGCAAGACTAAAAGGGAAAAGCAGCAGTGAAAGGGAAAAGCAAGAATAAAAGGGAAAAGAAAGACTAAAAGGGAAAAGAAAGTCTAAAAGGGAAAAACAGCAGTGAAAGGGAAAAGCAAGAATAAAAGGGAAAAGCAAGACTAAAAGGGAAAAGCAGCAGTGAAAGTGAAAAGCAAGAATAAAAGGGAAAAGCAAGAATAAATAGGGAAAAGCAGCAGGGAAAGGGAAAAGCAAGACTAAAAGGGAAAAGCAAGACTATAAGGGGAAAGCAAGACTAAAAGGGGAAAAGCAAGACTAAATGGGAAAAGCAAGTCTAAAAAGGAATAGCAGCAGTGAAAGTGAAAAGCAAGAATAAAAGGGAAAAGCAAGAATAAATAGGGAAAAGCAGCAGGGAAAGGGAAAAGCAAGACTAAAAGGGAAAAGCAAGACTATAAGGGGAAAGCAAGACTAAAAGGGGATAAGCAAGACTAAATGGGAAAAGCAAGATTACATGGGAAAAGCAAGACTGAAAGGGAAAAGCAAGACTAAAAGGGAAAAGCAGCAGTGAAAGGGAAAAGCAGCAGTGAAAACCAAAAACAGCAGTGAAAGGCAAAAGCAGCAGTGAAAGGGAAAAGCAAGACTGAAAGAAAAAAGCAAGACTGAAAGAAAAAAGCAAGACTGAAAGGGAAAAGCAAGACTGAAAGGGAAAAGCAAGACTGAAAGGGAAAAGCAAGACTGAAAGGGAAAAGCAAGACTGAAAGGGAAACGCCAGACTGAAAGGGAAAAGCAAGACTAAATGGGAAATCAAGATTAAAAGGGAAAAGAAAGAAAAAAAAGGGAAAAGCAGCAGTGAAAGGGAAAAGCAAGACAGAAAGGGAAAAGCAAGACTGAAAGGGAAAAGCAAGACTAAAAGGGAAAAGCAAGACTAAAAGGGAAAAGCAAGACTAAAAGGGAAAAGCATGACAGAAAGGGAAAAGCAAGACTGAAAGGGAAAAGCCAGACTGAAAGGGAAAAGCCAGACTGAAAGGGAAAAGCCAGACTGAAAGGGAAAAGGCAGACTGAAAGGGAAAAGGCAGACTGAAAGGGAAAAGCAGCAGTGAAAGGGAAAAGCAAGATTAAAAGGGAAAAGCAAGATTAAAAGGGAAAAGCAAGAATAAAAGGGAAAAGCAAGAATAAAAGGGAAAAGCAAGACTAAATGGGAAAAGCAGGACTAAAAGGAAAAAGCAGCAGTGAAAGGGAAAATCAGCAGTGAAAGGGAAAATCAAAACTGAAAGGGAAAAGCAAGACTGAAAGGGAAAAGCAAGACTGAAAGGGAAAAGCAAGACTGAAAGGGAAAAGCAAGACTGAAAGGGAAAAGCAAGACTGAAAGAAAAAAGCCAGACTGAAAGGGAAAAGCCAGACTGAAAGGGAAAAGCCAGACTGAAAGGGAAAAGCAGCAGTGAAAGGGAAAAGCAAGATTAAAAGGGAAAAGCAAGAATAAAAGTGAAAAGCAAGAATAAAAGGGAAAAGCAAGACTAAATGGGAAAAGCAAGACTAAATGGGAAAAGCAAGACTAAATGGGAAAAGCAAGATTACATGGGAATAGCAAGATTACATGGGAAAAGCAAGACGTAAAGGGAAAAGCAAGACTAAAAGGGAAAAGCAGCAGTGAAAGGGAAAATCAGCAGTGAAAACCAAAAACAGCAGTGAAAAGCAAAAACAGCAGTGAAAGGGAAAAGCAAGACTGAAAGAAAAAAGCAAGACTGAAAGAAAAAAGCAAGACTGAAAGAAAAAAGCAAGACTGAAAGGGAAAAGCAAGACTAAAAGGGAAAAGCCAGACTGAAAAGGAAAAGCAAGACTAAATGGGAAAAGCAAGACTAAATGGGAAATCAAGATTAAAAGGGAAAAGAAAGAAAAAAAAGGGAAAAGCAGCAGTGAAAGGGAAAAGCAAGACTGAAAGGGAAAAGCAAGACTAAAAGGGAAAAGCAAGACTAAAAGGGAAAAGTATGACAGAAAGGGAAAAGCAAGACTGAAAGGGAAAAGCCAGACTGAAAGGGAAAAGCCAGACTGAAATGGAAAAGCCAGACTGAAAGGGAAAAGCAAGACTAAAAGGGAAAAGCAAGACTAAAAGGGAAAAGCAAGACTAAAAGGGAAAAGCAAGACTAAAAGGGAAAAGCAAGACTAAAAGGGAAAAGCAAGACTAAATGGGAAAAGCAGCAGTGAAAGGGAAAAGCAAGACTGAAAGGGAAAAGCAAGACTGAAAGGGAAAAGCAAGACTGAAAGGGAAAAGCAAGACTGAAAGGGAAAAGCAAGACTGAAAGGGAAAAGCAAGACTGAAAGGGAAAAGCAAGACTGAAAGGGAAAAGCAAGACTAAAAGGGAAAAGCAATACTAAAATGGAAAAGCAAGACTAAAAGGGAAAAGCAGCAGTGAAAGGGAAAAGCAAGACTAAAAGGGAAAAGCAGCAGTAAAAGGGAAAAGCAAGACTAAAAGGGAAAAGCAAGACTAAATGGGAAAAGCAAGACTAAATGGGAGAAGCAAGACTAAATGGGAGAAGCAAGACTAAAAGGGAAAAGCAGCAGTGAAAGGGAAAATCAGCAGTGAAAGGGAAGAGCAGCAGTGAAAGGGATGAGCAGCAGTGAAAGGGAAGAGAAGCAGTGAAAGGGAAGAGAAGCAGTGAAAGGGAAAAGCAAGACTAAAATGTAAAAGCAGCAGTGAAAGGGAAAAGCAAGACTAACAGGGAAAAGCAGTAGTGAAAGGGAAAGCAAGACTAAAAGGGAAAATCAATAGTGAAAGGGAAAAGCAAGACTAAAAGGGAAAAGCAGCAGGGAAAGGGAAAAGTGGCAGGGAAAGGGAAAGGAGCACAGAAAAGCAGCACTGAAAGGGAAAAGGAACAAGAAAATGCAGCACTGAAAGGGAGAAGCAGAACTGATAAAGAAAAGGAGCCCTGAAACGGAAAAGGAGCCGTGAGAGGGAAAAGGAGAACTGATAAAGAAAAGCAGCCCTGAAAGGGAAAAGCAGCCCTGAAAATGAAAATAAGCAAAGAAATGCAGCCCTGAAAGGAAAAAGCAGTCCTGAAAGTTAGAAGGAGCCCCGAAAGGGAATGGAACAGCATAAAGTAACACTGACAGGGAAAAGGAGTACATAAAGGGCAAAGGCAGCACTGAAAGAGAAAAGGAGCCCTGAAAGGGAAAAGCATCAAAGCAAGGGAAAAGAAGCAGTGAAAGGTAAAAGGAACAAGCACAGGGAGCAGGCAGGTAGGCACAGCAAAGCAGCAAGCGAAGCCCAATCTCTCAGAGGGGGCCTGCTAACAGGAAGCCCAGCTATTGCCCTCCCAAAGAAACTCCACCATTTTGACAGCCAAAACAGAAACTACGGTTTCGGTTCTCATGACTCTTCCCTGCGCTCCCAAATAAATGGTTTTGTGACATCCTCTACCACACTGCAACTGCTCAGAATAATCAAAATTATATCATTCATGACATAAGAAACTCACTTTTGCCTGGTGGCAACGACAGTCCATTCCCATCATGTCCCTCCATGTAATGAACATTGCATTTGGCCTTCTAACAGCCTCCTGGATGAATCCACCAAAAGCAAGGAAGCACCCTGCCCTTACTCTGAAGAGAGAAAGAAAGCAAGGTTCATGGAAACAGGCACACAAGGCTCGCAACAAGACACGGTGCTCCAGATCATGACAGAGATAGGACTACCACAGTGCCAGAACATGATTTACCACTAAAGGAAACATCTGGGGGCACATTCACAACTTCAGCACAAGCTGTAATGGCTCAGCATATTTAGCTTTCTTATCGTTCAGCTGGAGAATGAGATACTCCGAAGTATCAGTCAGCAAGCACTCGGATGAGCCTGCCCTCTGGTTTTAACGATGACAGACATCATTACTGCCACCTCTGACACCTTACCAGGAGATGCTTCCATTTATTAGCCTGGTCTTGATTCCTTCCATCAGCAGCTGCTCCTAAACTGACCTCCATTCATACAGTGATACCACTGACTTCTAGCACGAGCTGACCTGCAAGACAGAGAAGAGAAAGCAGGATGGCAACAAACACTGACATTGCACGTTCAAATATTCTTGAACAGCCATAAAAGAGACAAAACAGGAGAGAAACGCATCCGCAGCAACACCCAGGTTCATAAAGAAATGCAACTCCAGCCTGGCCTCAGCAGCCCTTATATATTTCTTACACATTTGATTAAGCCAACTGCAATTTGAACCAGGAGAATTCACAGTCTCTTGCAAATGTCACCGTAAAGCAGAATAGGACACAGCAAAAAAAAAAAAAAAGAAAAAGAAAAAAAAAAAAGAAATATAAAGAAAAAAAGCAAGCCAAAAACCAGGGAATCAAAGTTTAAAAAACCACAGAAAACAAATAGATAAAAAACACATACTATCTGTAACAACAGAAAGACTAGCACAGTGTGAATATACTACAAAGGTAAGGAAAGAATGGCTCACCCACCACTGAGGATGGAAGTGCACAGAACAAACTCCACAGAGGAGAAACCATCAAAAAAAATTCCACCCAGGGGCAGTCAGCCTTCAAAAATGAGCTGTAAGAGAGGTGCAGCCAGGCTCCATCCCTTCCAGTCACTCAGCTGCATTGCCCTCACCTGCACTAACCAGGGCTGACCAGGTCCCTTCCCTAGGTGATAATCAGTGGCTCAGACTGTGATTCAACAGTTCTCATACAGCGTATATAAAGAAAAATAGCAAAGCATAGATGAAAAACACAACAACAAATAAACCATGAAGGATTCTAGAAAATAACACAGAATTAACAAAAAATAATAATAATAAAAGCAAAGAAAAAATAATA
The DNA here is from genome assembly GCF_054131305.1 of Coturnix japonica. Lineage (NCBI taxonomy): Eukaryota > Metazoa > Chordata > Aves > Galliformes > Phasianidae > Coturnix > Coturnix japonica. Next base: position 29,506,614 of record NC_140672.1, on the reverse strand, counting down.
AATCAAACAAAAGAAAAAAACTAAGACAAGGAAAAACAGAAAAAAACTTATAAAAAAACCAAAAAACAAAAAACAAAAAAACAAAAAAAAAACACGACATAGAAAACACCAAATAGGAAAGAAAACCATAGAACTGCAAAGGAAAAAAAATAACACAGCAAAGCAAAGCACAGATGATAAAAAACAACAAGGAAAACACACCTCCCTGACATGACATCTTGCCTCCTGAGCAGGTCACAGTGTCCCTCACTCAGATGTAGAGAAGGGAGGAAGATGAGACCCCATGTGTTCCTTGCTGCGCACTCCCATCTAAAAGGTCCATATGCTCCTTGGGAAGCACAATGCCACCTGGGGAAAAGAGAAAGCAAGAACAGGACATGCAGGCGGCTTTCACCCAGCAGAAGGCCAGATCCTTCCATCTGTTATCCGCTCCTCTTTTTAGTCCTAACAGGGCCCCGAGGATACAGAAATAGCAGTGCTTAGCAGAAGGACTCGGAGAAGGACCGGTAGAAACTGTCAGGAGGACAACTGGCATCGCATGGACACAAACAGGCTGTTGGTGCAAGGAAGGAAACAGCACCTGAACATTTCACCAAACAGGTTCCCTCCTCTCTGTCTTCCTGCAAAGATACAAGGATAAAAACCTCATTTTCTCTGAGCAACAATTGGAAACAAGACCAGAAAATTATTAATTCAAAGGCACTTTTAGGAGATGTATAACAGAGTCCTTCCCAGTTACACGAGCTTACGCTGTGGCCTTTGGAGAAACAAGCTGCCTTTGTGGTCCTGAGGGTTCCTTTTTGTCATCTGTTGGGCACAAAAAGAGAGCTTTTCTTGTACAAATCTATGCCCTGTGTACCTTTCTCCATCCCAAAACCTAGAGTTGCGGTGCAGACACTGGATGCTGACCAGAGCAGTAAAAGAACAGAAGAGGGGAAAAGCAGATACAGGTAAGACACCTAAAAGAAAGGAAAAGAGCAGAAGAGAAGGAAGGATACGGTTAAGAACAAAGGACAGAAGATGGAAAGTGCTATAGAGGATTGGACTGAACATGAGCAGATCAGAGCTACACCAAGGTGTGGCTTCTCCCTGTGTCCCTGTCCACCACTGGCAACATCCCCCAATGACAGGGATGATGCTGCTCCAGCAGCTGATGGGGTTGTGGTCTGGGGTTACATTCTATGCAGAGCCTCCACAACCTGCTACAGACCCACAGTTCCCTGCCACTTCTTTTTTTTCCAGGTGTCTGCACACAAGGAACAGGTGTTCCCCATGCCCTGCATGCTGGTAATTAGTGTGGGCAATTACTGTGTGGGAACTGGGGGAGGGAAATTCAGGGGTGGGATAGTGAGGAGGAATTGGAGGGGGCTGGGAAATTGTTTGGGTGGGATTGTAGAGTTCAGATATGACTGTTAGGATGGGGGATATTTGGTTGGAAATGCTGTCATTTCTATTACTCATTGCTTTGTATAAGTTATCAAATGCTTTATGTTCCCTCTGCTACATCTCTGCTTGCAGTCATTTGTGCAGTGACAAAGGTCCTCAGCTCTACATGCCCACCTCCAAGGTAGGATGGAGCACCACAGATGGCAGTGTTCCACAGCTGCCACCAGCAGCCCCAGCTCGTCCCTCCACACCTGAGGTGTGAGTGGCTGTGAGAGGAATGTCTCTGTGGAAGTGCAGCTCATTCCTCCCCTCTGATGGGGGCAGAAGGCATCTGCATTTCCCTCATGGCTCTTATTTCCTGTGTTACTGTGGGAAATGAGCTGAGCCACTGTGCCTCCCTACTATGGCAAGCTCTGCAGCTCTGCCACTGTCTTTATACTCAGCTGTTCCTGTGTGTAATGCTCCACACTTGGACCCTGCAGAGCCCAGAGGCCTCCTTGGCTGCTGTTACTCACCTGGACATTGAGGGTGCTGTGTCTCCAGTCTTGGAACTGCAGTCAACAAACACAAATGTGAAAGAAATAAGAAAGGATTCTTTCATTTCACAGGCTTTCATCTCCATTGAAAGATGTTCTGCTGTGCAGCACAGCTGGGAGCATTTCATATGTGCAAAAAAGGGGGATAGGCCCTGGCTGTGCCGGGCCCCCTTCCGGCCCAGGCCCCAAAGCAGCCCCGACTGTGCTGGGTTCCCCTCTCACCTGGGCCCTGCAGTGGCCTCAGCTGTGTCTGGTCCCCCTCTGCTCTGGGCCCTGAGCTGGCCCCAGCTGTGCCTGGTCCTCCTCCATCCTGGGCCCCAAGGCCCTGCCTCTGCCTGCTCCCCCTCTGCTCTGGGCCCTGAGCTGGCCCTAACTGTGCCAGGCCCCCCTCTGGCACAGGCCCTGCCTCAAGCCCCGCCCCCTGTGGGCAGCAGTGCTAGTGCCTGTTGGTTTTGCTCTCTTCCCTCTTCTTTCCCTGTTCTCTTCACAAATGCTTTCAGATCCCCCAGGATGACGTGCACTGACACTGCTGCCTTCTTCCTGCACAAACTTTCTGGGCAGCTCAGCTTTTTCTACAGAGCAGCGTGCCTTTGGAAGTGCTTGGAGGATGTAAACTAACAGCAAGAGAACACTGAGCTCTTCTGGGTCTTTCTAGACATGGCAAAGAGACAGGAGAGAGTGCTCAGCCTCGAGTGGTTGCTTGTATGCAGAAATCACAGTTGTCAACATCTGTGCTGTTTTGCTGTAGGCAGTAGTGTGTGACAAGAAGCCTACAATTATCAATTTAGTGAACGTAATTAATTGTAACAGTTCCCCTTCCTTCTTCCCTTGACACTTGGGTTATGGAGTTCTCCTATGCTATGTGCCGGTGTAATACCTCTGAGCCACAGCACTGTTGCGTTTAGCAAAGCTCATGGCAACAGGCTTTGGCCAACCTCAGAGCTACGTAGATGATGAGAAGATATCTGATGATATGAGAGAAAATGAACAAGCTCCAAGGTAAGTGTTGTTTTTTCCTTCTAGTCAGCACGCCATCGCTAAATCTTCCATGCTATGACTTTTATCTTGATAGTGATGATCCCTTAACCTCACACCTTTAGCACAGCACTTCCTGTGGAGATTCCCACCAGTGACAAAGTATTAGTGCCGCTTTTCTGCCTGTTTCTTTTTTGTCTGTATTTTCCAGAATGTGGGTATTTCTTTCATTGCCCACAAACACTGCCCAGTGCAGGAGGAGGCAGGGACAAGAGTCAGGAGCAAGGGCAGAATAGTTTCTCTGTTAGTGAATGGAATGCCAATGTTTTCTGCATACGGACTTGCCATAGTGCTTCTTACAAGGCCTAACAGTGGGATGAAATGTGCCCTGAAGCAGGTGTGCTTGCAGGAAGGCAAAAGAGAAATGCAAATAATGCTAAGGGGGGCCACTAAGATGATCAGAGGGCTGGAGCACCTTTCCTATGAGAACAGATTGAGGGAACTGGGCTTGTTGTGCTTGGAAAAGGGAAGGCTCCAGGGAAACCTCACTGTGGCCTTCTAGTATTTGAAAGGAGTGTATAAACAGGCAGGGGAATGGCTGTTTACAAGGGTGGATAGTGATAGGACAAGGGGAATGGTTTTAAAGTGATACGGGGATGTTTAGGTTGGATATTAGGTTGATGTTTTTCACACAGAGGGTGGTGACACACTGGAACAGGTTGCCCAGGGAGGTTGTGGATGCTCCATCCCTGGAGGCATTTCAGGCCAGGCTGGATGTGGCTCTGGGCAGCCTGGTCTGCTGGTTGGAGACCCTGCACACTGTGGTCCTTTTCAACCAAGGCTATTCTATGAGTCTATGGCTGTTTTTAACACCAAAATGCAACTTGGCTTGTAATTGTTTCTAAAATGATCTGGTTTGTCCTGTTTGGAATGTGATATTTCTACAGCAGAAGGATGCAGAAGTGAAAAGGCTCGAAACGCTACTGAAGGAAATTGCCGAATGTCAGGACAACCTCGAAGAAGCAAATGAATCCATAAGAAAACCATCGAGATGAATTACTTCCTATGGCCAGACCGCGGGGGGGGGGGCAACGAGGCGGCCGCCACCCACCCCCCATCTCCGTCCCCTTCATCCAACACGAAGGGGGTGATGACGGCGGGGGGCTGAGCCCCTTCTCACACCAACTGGCTTTCGGGTCCCACCCCCAGCGTTTCCCACATGGTGTCGAACATGCGGTGTTGCCTGGAAGCGTCCCAATGGGGGGGGAGGGTCACAATTGAGCCGCTACGGGTAAAGGAAGGGGGGGCAAAGAGGAGTTGGAGACACCCCCCATCGCCCGGGGCCTTAGGAGCTGAATAGGGCATTGACCGGGAGGAGTGTGTGGGGGGGAAAGCGGGAGGGGCGCAGGGTGAGCCTTAATTCTGCTCCCCCCGACTCCAACCGCACCGATCAGCCCTGAGCCCCCCCCCCCCCACCTGCAGCAGCAGCGCCAGGATGTGGAGGCGATGAGGGGGGGTCGCGTCGTCGGGCTCCAAACGGAGGCAAAGCCATAACCCCCCTCCGGGGCTCCCCATCGTTCCAAAGCCCTCCCGTAACCCCCCCAGGCTCCGGGCGGCCAAACGCCGCAGGTAGCGGCTGCACGCTTTGGGCCGGGGCGGGCCGGGCGCCCGAGCCAATACTCTCAGGTATCCCCGCAGCCCCCCTTCGTTTTGGGTGGGGGGGGGGGGGGCGCCCACGGGGGTACACGAGCAGCAGCAGCAGCAGCTCCACCTGTAGGGGGGGGACACACAGCCCTCCGTGGAGACACAGCTGACACGTCCCCACCCCTCTGAGGACACCCCCCCCACCCTCCCCGGGATCGCCTTCCTCCGGCTCTGTAGGCCGTAGGAACCAAAGCGAGGGCGGAACGCCAGTGAAGCGGATCACGTTTCCCAGGGGACTCATTTCCGCAGAGCACGCGTTCCCTCCGGGGGAGCGGGTTACGGCACGGACCCATTGCGGATAATGGGGGGAAGGGGGAGTGGAGACCGGAGAGGCCTGACCTGGTGGCGTGGGGCGGAGGGGGGGGAACGGCAGAGGGAGCGGAAGAGGTTTGTGGGCTGAGGGCCGGCAACAGCCACCCCCAAGGCCCCAGCATGGTTTAAGGGGGTATTTTGGGGCTAAGGGGTGGATTTGGCGTCCATAGGGTGGGTTTTGGGGGTATTTGGGGGCTGAGGGGTGGATTTGGGATCCATAGGGTGGGTTTGGGGGGTATCTGGGGGTTATGGGGTGGCCTTTGGGGGTTTTAAGGTGGGCTTGGGGGGGTGTTTGGGGGCTCTGGGGTGGGATTAGGGTGCAGTGGGGTGGGTTTGGGGTCTATAGGGTGGGTTGGGGGAGGTATTTGGAGTCAGTGGGGGCACTCTAAGACCCCAGTTTAATGGGGGGGGCGGGGGGGTCTCTTTGGAACCAAATTGGGTTGAAGGGGAAGGGGCGTGGGGCTTCAAGCACAGCCCCGATGGGTGGCAGGAGACTGAAAGGACAGAGCGGGAGGGGTCTGCCTGAGTGGCTGATGGCTTTGGGGCCGCATCCCGCCAGCCTGAGCCAGGAGCCTGGGCTGTAATGCAGCCTTCCCCACAGACAGCTGATGGGCTGTCCCATGGCTCTCTGGAGACGTGGAGAGGGACCAGCCCTGTGAACTGGGGGGCTCCTGGCCTCCCCATCCCTCTCTCGGGCAGCCACAAACAATAATAGGTAATAGCATCATAACCGAGCATTACTAATACATTCAATGATTATTGCCGCAGATTCCAGCACCATTGGTAACATCAGACCCCATTGGATTCACATCCAATCTATTAACATAGTAGAAGCACACGATAACCTGGATAATGCCTAATAACTCTGGTTCCTGAGACAGTAGTTGGCAAACCTGAAGGCAAAAGGTCAGCGCGCTAGGACAAACAGCCAGACAGCAGTATGGTTAAATATGGCTGTGTCCATCGACTGCCCGAAAAGCCATGCTTTTATAGCAGACAGACGAGGGCGTTTAAAAACCACAGACACCAATTGGAGGAAAGCTACCGCAATAACGACCCCCCCTTCAAAAACTCCCCCTTGAAAGCCGTGAGCTACTCATTCTTTTCCTAGAGGTGTCCTTGGTTCTCATGCTGTTTCTCCCTCCACAGCTGCTGCTCTGTGAAGCCCTTCTCTTGATGCATGGCTGCTGCTCTGTAAAATTCTTCTGGTATTACAACGGCCCCCCAGATTCCCACCCCACCAGTAGCAGAGTACAGCCATTTCATTGCCCACCCCAAAAAGGTCCCACTGCCAATTCCCACGAATTCCACCCCAAACTCCCGCCCCCCAACCACTCCCCCACCCCAAAAATTCCCCACCCCCAATTCCCACCCACCAGCCACCCCCAATTCCCACCCTAATATTGGCCACCCCAAGAATTCCCACCCCTTCCCCCCCCAACCATTTCCCACCCCCCACCCAGCATTTCCCAGCCCGGAGCTTTGACAGTGCAACGCTTTGTCGGTCCATCAGCTTCAGAGCCCCGCAGTGCCCCAGTCCAAGATGCCGTTTGCGGACAGCCCAGTTTGGGAGGGGTAGGGCTGGGGCCGGTGCTGGTGCCCCTGGAACACTGCCGCTGCTCTCTGGGTGTGGTGGGGGCCAGCCAGGAGCCCAGGGCTACAGGGAAGCGCCTTGGTCGGTTACGGCCACGTCTCCTGCTCCACCAAGTGGGCCGGTTTCCTGGTCCGCTCCCGCTGGAGCCGCTGTTGGGGTGTGATGGGCACCGAGTCCTCCTGCTGGCCGCCGTGCTGACACAGGCAGCTCCGCCTGGTGCCGGTGGTTGTGGCCTGGAACATGCTGGCAGCGCGGTGGCTTCCTGGTTGTGGCGGGGACACTGGCTGCCAGTGTGCTGCTTGTGCCCGCTGCTCTGGCCTCTTGTGGTGGTGCAGGTGTGTGCTGGGCACTTGGCCGGCTGGCTGCTGTCCCTGTGCTGCTTGTCTGCCATTTGGCAGGAGATGCAGCCGGGTGGCAGTCAAAGGCGGCTGAGCACCACCCGGGGCTGCCTCCGCCGTGCCTCCTCCATCAGGTGTGCAGTGCTGGGCGACGGAGGTGCGGGGGCAGCCAGGGGGGTGGGCAGTGCCAGGCGGGTGAGAAGCACTCGGGGCTGCCTTCGCCGTGCCTCCTCCATGAGCTGTCCAGTTTGCATCAGAGGAGGCACGGGGTGCTTGGCTGGCTGGCTGCTGTCTCCGTGCTGCTTGTCCTTGTCTGCCAGCCGGCAGGAGATGCACCCGGGTGGCAGTGCCAGGCGTCTGAGATGCACCCGGGGCTGCCTCCGCCGCGCCTCTTCCATCAGATGTGCGGTGTGGGGCGACGGAGGTGCGGGGGCAGCCAGGGGGGTCGGCTCAGGCAGCTCAGGCAATGCTGGCTGCCGCCAGAGCGGGTTTGCGAGGAGCCCTGATTCAGGATCGGGCTCTTTGCTGAGCTCCCTGCTGACCCCCAGGGAGTCAGGGTGCTCTGTGTTGTTCTTATTCTCTTTGGTCCCCTCTCTTGTGACTGCAGGCAGGCCCTGGTTGTGCTGGGGGACCTCCAGAGCACTCGTCGCTTCTGAAAAAGCAAGAGCATCCCCCAGAGCAAAAGGATGATGGCAGCCTTCCCACACCTGCTGGGTGCAGACAGCCACCCGTCAATCACCTCTGTAAGCCACAAACTCACCAAGAATCCAGGTGAGGAAACTGTCCATTTCCATGTCGTCCTCACATCTGTTGCTGTTGGGTGTCTCTTCTGGAAAAGGATGGAAGAAAATCCCCAGTGGGGCAGTGCCAGCTTTCCCACTCGGCCACTCAGTGCAGACACCCCCCCAGCAGCTCTGCTGCCCCCAGACTCACCCTGGCTGATCCACGTCAGCAGCTGGTCAAAGTCTGCGCTGTCGTCTTGAATGGCCGTCTCAGATGTGACTTCTGGGGAAGGAAGAAAATCCATTGCCCAGTGGGGCAATGCTGGCATCTCTCCCACAGCTGGGAGCACTGGGTGCCACCAAGCCTGGCCAGCTCTGCTGCCAACAAACTCACCGTGGTCGATCCATGCCAGCAGATGATCCATGTCTGCTGTGTCCTGCGGGGTGCCTGTGCTTGTTGTCCCTGCTGGAAAAGCCAGAAGATCCCCAGTGGGGCCATGCCAGCAGCTTTCCCACAGCCAGCCGCTGTGCAGCCTTTGAACTCACCGCCTGATTGCGGCGTGGCAGCGCTGCAGGTGAGCAGAGCCATGTCAGGATGGGGGCAGCCATGGGTGGGCGCTGGGTGCCCCTGGTCCTCCATGAGCAGCACGGCGTCTTGCGAGGGCTCCATGGGCGGCTCCCAGCTGGCGGGCAGGGTGCAGGGCACGGGGAGCACGTGCTGCTGCAGTGCCGGTACCTGCAAAAGAAGTGGCGGGAGCCGGGGCAGCCGGGGGCCTGCGGCAGGCAGGTGCCTGCGGGCTGCGGGGGCTCTGCATGGGGCACGGCCCCAGGCCACAGCCCCATGGGCTGCTGGGGCAGCAGCGTCCCTGCCAGCAGGGGATGTCCCCAGCAGTGAGCAGGGGCAGCGGGGGGAGCCATCGGTGGGTGCAGCCCCCCAGGCAGCAGCTGCAGCAGCGGTGAGTGCAGCCCCGCAGTTGGGGGCAGCCCCCCAGGTGGGAGCTGCTGTGCTGCCTGTCCCCAGACACCTGGTACCCCAGGCCAGACAGAGGCCTGAGGCACCAGGTGGGTGGCACTGGGGACAGGGAGGGGTTGGGGTGGTACCGGCATCGGTCCGCGGATGGTGGGCTGCATCCAGGCGGGGTCCGGTGGCGGCACAGTGGCTTGAAATAAAGTGGCTTCAGGCGTCACAGGCACCGTCAGCGCTCCTCGAGGGATTCTCTCTGTGGGGAAAGGCCAGAAGGGGCACTGGGCTGAGATCTGGGCTGCTGGGCTGCTGGGCTGAGATGTGGCTCACAAGGGTGGCATGTGGGGCTTCAGCTGGGATCTGGGGCTTCAGCTGGGGCCAGCTGAAGCACGGGAGCAGGGGGAGCCTGCTGCCTTACCTGCCATGACAGCTGGAGAGTGGCAGTTAGGGGAGCCCCTCCCCCAACGGGGCTTCTGTGGCCGTTGGGCTCAGCCCCTTTCCCCCAGGCTTGCCATGGTTCCATTTGTCAGACCCAAACATCCTTCCCGTCCCATCTCTAACCTGAGAGCGTGGGCCTTTTCTCCTGGCTTCCAACGTATCTTGGGGCAGAACACACAGCACTGTCTTTGCTGCTCTTCCCTCTTGGCTGCTTCCCTTTCCTCATCCACCATCCAACCTTCAGCTCTTCTCCCTGACTCTTCTCCCTGACTCCTCTTCAGCTCTTCTGCTCTTTTTCTTTCCTTGGATTCTCACTCCTCTCTTGCACGTCTACTCCTCTTCTGCTTTTCTTTCTTACCCGCATCCTCTCCCGTTCTTCTCATCTGCTCTTCCCACTTCACTGCATCCTCTTTGCACCTCTCATTCTCTACTGTTCTTCTCTTCCGACCACTCTCTGCTCTTCTGCTCCAGGCTGCTTTTCCTTCTCTGCTCTTCTGCCCTCTCTTCCTCCCTTCTGCTCTTTTTCTCTTCTGCACTTCTCACTGACCGCTGTCCTCTCTTCCCGTCTTCCGTCCTTCTGTCATACAGCCATTCACTCTTCTCCTCTTCAGCTCCTCTCCACTTGTGCCTTTCTGCCTTACCTCTGTCTGCTCATCTCCCTTTCTGCTCTTCTCCTTGTCTGCACGTCTTCCTTACCTACACCCTCTCCTTTTTGTTCTGCTCTTCTCCTCTTCTGCTCATCTCCTCTTACCGTTGTTTTGCTGCCTTGCCTGCCTCCGCTCCTTTCCTGTGTTGCCCCTTTTGTCCGCTGCTCTTCTTTCTTACCTGCATCCTTTCTCATTCCTCTCTTCTGCTCTTCTTTAGTTCTGTCTTAGCTGTATCCGCTCTTCCCATCTGCTGCTCTTCTCCTGCTGTGCTCTGTGTCCAGTGCCTGCACCGCAGCTCTATGTCCGAATTACTTTTGGGCTGGAGAAAGATACTCATATATTTGTGTGTGATTTTATATGATTGAACGGGAAAAGGAGCTAGTTAAATTCATCTGTATTGAAGGTCATATTCTCAACATGACCAGTACTTCTCTAAGAACCAAAATGATGGAAAATATGAGCTAAGCTTTTAGTGTTTGCTGAAAGTGCTTCTGGAGTGAGACAGTCAAGTCTGCAGCTCACAAAAGGTTGTCATAGCTCTTGGCACACTGTACCTCATCCTAAATCCAGCTTGCTATCTACTGCGATTGAAACTTTTGAAGTGTAATGGAGATTGCTGCAGGATGGGGAATAAAAATCTGCTGGTCTTGCTGCTGCCAGTATATATGTACAGACTTTAGACTGCTGGGATATAGTGATTGCTGTCCTGTTTATCTGACTTGTAAAGTTTTACATCCTAAATATATTTTGCTGATCATTTCATTCACGTTAGTGAACAGTGTAAATTAACATTCTGTGCACTAGAAAATTATGTTATGTGGGGTAAGTTTTCTCCATTCAGAAAGAGATGATAATTTTCACGTTGCTGCAACATTTAAGTTTTGGCATAGAGGTTAAGGGCTCTGTAGAGCGAAAATCTCAAGCAGATACCATACCTGGTGTTCTCAAGTGACTGTACATTTTTATTTTGTAAGTTTGGTCATGACCCTAATACAGAGTTCACTACTGGAAATGAAGACATACATGTCTCATGACAGGAAAAATCAAACAAATAAACAACAACAAAATAACCCCACAGCAACAAGAACAAAACCATTAAGCTTACAAGATTCTTTTTAATGGAAATGAAGTAACAGGTTGGAGAAATCTGTTTGTTCGTCCTGTATCAGGAACAGCAGGGGGCAGATAGAAGTAGTTCCTACTTCCAGCAGCTCAACTGCAGCAGGAAAAGCTGGGAATGCAGAAGGAGTGAGAAGATCCAAACAACAGCACAGCATTTTAATATGAGTTTTTCCTGGTGAGTGTTGAGCGTTTCTGAACATTGTTCTTAATGTGATATTAAGTTAAAAGATCATAAAATCACAGAACAGTTTGGGTTGGAAGGAACCTTAGAGATCATCTTATTTCAACGCACCCTGCTGTGGACAAGGACACACCCCACTAGACCAGGTTGCTCAAAGCACTATCCAGCCTGGCCTTGAACATTTCCAGAGAGGGTGCGTCCACAACTTCTGTGAATTCCCATAGGACCCTTATTAATAATCTTTGATTGTGTGTGAGTGTGTGCAGGGATGGGTGGTAAATGCGTGTGCACGCATGTGCATGGAGTGCAAGGATGGGGTTGCACACATTCATATGAGCGGAGGGGTGTGCAAAGGGGTGGCGTTGCACGTGCATCAGTGTGTAAGCAAGGAAGAGGTGGCACACGTGTGTGTCGGTGGTACGTGTGTGTGTGTGTGTGTGCAGGCAGGGAGTGCAGGAATGGTGGTGCATGTATGCATGCAGCTGGGGAGCGCGAGGATGAGTTTTTGAGTTAGAATAGTTCTAACCTGGTCTGGGGCTGTGACTACCAATTGCCTTCCAAAGGTCAATTTTCTGCTCTCTTCTACCCGAAGGGCGGTTGCTGCTACGGCTTGGATGTACTCTGGCCACCCTCGTGATACTGGATCTATCAATTTAGATAGGTATGCCACTGGTTGATGCTTATGTCCCCATTCCTGGGTTAGCACTCCCAGGGCTGCCCCTCGATCTACAGTAACAAAAAGCTGGAAGGGCTTCAAGGCAGGAAGAGCTAGGACTGGGGCTGTAATTTGTCCTTGTTTTAATTCTTTTCTTAGTTCCTTCTCTTCAGTAGTCCACTGAAGCATGTTGGGTTCTTCATCTAATAACTTAAGGTATCAGCCCTTGATATTCTGAGCATATGCCTCTATCCAGAGTCTGCAATATCCTTCTACTCCCAGGAATTTTCTCAGTTCCCTCTTTGTTCTGGGCATGGGTAGCTCGATAACTCCCTGAATCCTCCCTGGGGTTATTTTATACATTCCCTCAGAGACCAGGTGTCCCAAAGACTTGACTTCTCTTTCCACGGACTGTGGCTTATTCTTTGATACTCTCAGTCCTTGTATCCCCAGGAAGTTTAGCAGTTCATTTGTGGCTCTTTTTACTCCCACCTTCTCTGACCCTGACAACACGAGGTCACCTACATCTTGTAGGAGTAATGCTCCCTCTGGTGGCCGAAAATGTTCTAATATTTGTTCCAAGGTTTGCCCGAACCAATTGGGTGACTCTGTGAACCCCTGGGCTAGAACTGTCCACCAATACTGTTGTTTCCGCCCATGCTCAGGATCTTCCCACTCAAAGGCAAATATGTCTCTGCTTTCAGATCCAATGGACAAGACCAAAAGGGCATCCTTTAAATCTATAACACTGAACCGCCTGTTCCCATTTGGGATTTTGTTCATCAAGGTATATGGGTTTGGAGCCACTATATTTTGTACTATGTCATTAATTTTTCTCAAATCTTGCACTAATCAGTAGGAACCATCGTTTTTTTTTAACTGGCAAAATGGGGGTATTGAAAGGTGACAGCCATGTTCCAGCAACCCATCCCTTAGTAATCACTGTATTACAGGTTTAAGACCAATACATCCCTCAAATGGATGTGGATATTGTCTCTGTCTTATGACTTCATATTTTGCTTGCTTTTTTATTTTCAAAGGGGTTATTTTTAATCCCCCTCTATTTCCTTCTTTGACCCAAACCACAGGGTCTATCCCTCTCTCATCTGCCTCAGTTAATACATTTATTGATACAGTAATTCCATCTTGATACGTTGTTGTTTGTATTCCTGGTTTCATCATGAGATGTCTCCCCAGAAAGTTAGTCCCTGCATCAGGTACATAGAATAATTGTCCTGTGATTGCTTTAAACCCCAGGTTCAACTCGATACTTTCATCCCATTTCCCTCTACCCCATTTATCTTTAAGGTCTCATTTCTTAATTTGAGTCCTGACTCCTTATGGGCCAGCGATGAACAAGCTGGCCCTGTGAAAACACAACTTTTTCCCCTTCAGGTCCCACTTTTATATTTACCAGGGGCTCCTGGTGGGACCACAGTTTTGAAAGCCCCGGACCCCCCTATTCTGAATTCAAAGCAGCTGGTAACTTTTCCTCTCTCTTCCGTTCTGGGCAGTTTTTCTTTATGTGTCCTGGCTGACCACACCAGAAGCATTTCCCTACACTTGGCTGCAACTGGGGCCTCACTGGATATCCTTGGGATCTTCCTTCTCCCTGCCTCCCTCCAGGGCACAACCTTCCTCCAATTTTCTTTTCCCTATTACCCATTCTTTGTTTCACCACCTGTTCTGCCATGGAAACCATTAACTTTGCCTTTTGTTTTTCCTTCTCATCTCCCCTTCTAACGTACATGCTCTGAGCCTCTCGTAAAATCTCCTCCAGAGACCTCTTACTCCATCCTTCTGTCTTCTGAAGCCTCTTTTGCACATCTGGCTACGCCTTGGTTACAGAGTTAACTTTTAGAAGCCCTTGGGCTACAGGATCCTCAGGATTCATTCCCGAGTATTTTCTCATTTTATCTCTAAGCCTTTCCAGAAAATCACTGGGGGGTTCTTCCCTATCCTGCTGAATCCCAAATGCCTAGGTAAGATTCGGGGACTTGGGTACTGCCTCCCTAATCCCAGCCATTATTATGTCTCACCGATATTTTGCCGATGTTGTGCATTATTACTATCCCAGCTGGGGTCTTCCACTGGCTATTTTTGCTCTGCTGGTACCACTCCAGGACGCCCAGGAGGGTTATTCTTTTCCCACTCTTGTGTAGCTGCTCGCCTAATCATGCCTCTTTCTTCTCCAGTAAACAACATATCCATAATAGACATCATTTCCATCCACGAGTACAAATTTGGCCCCAGAAATTGATCTAATTGTTCTGCTACTCTTATAGGATCTTCAGTCGAGGATTTCAATTCCTTTATAAAATGTCTGACTTCTGCAAATGGCGCCAGGAAGGAAGTACAGGCAGGAGGCCCAGCACCCTGCAACCTCCAGGTGGGGGAGAGCAGCCAAGGATTCCTTTAGGATCTGCAGGCTCATTGTGTGGAGCATTGCATCAAGAAACATCTGTGTATAGAGATGATGGCAGAGGTACAGAGCTGAGCATCATAGAGAGGCAGAGAGGCTCAGCTCGTTTCCCACCATAAGACAGGAACTAGGAGCCACAAAGAAAGTGTGGGCGCATTCTGCTTTCCTCTTCTATCCCACACCATCTGCCCCGTCAGAGGGGAGGAACAGCCACGCTTCCACTGAGACGTTCCTCTCACAGCCAGGCACGCCTCAGGTTGGAGCATTGCCGGCTGCTGGATGGGAAAAGCAGCTGCAGAAGTGCGTGTACACAGGAGTGTGCGGAGAAGTGGGGTAGCAAAAGTGTGTGAGTGCAAGTGTGAGTGTGTGCAGGATGGGTGGGAAATGTGTGTGCATGCACGTGCATGGAGTGCAAGGATGGGGTTGTGCACATTGGTATGAGCAGAGGGGTGTGCAAAGGGGTGGGGTTGTACATGTGTGAAGATGCAAAAGCGTTCCTGGATGGTATTTGCACGTGGATGTGCAGAGCGTCTGCAAGCATGTGGATGCACGTGCATAAGCAGTGTGTGAAGGGATGTTCTTTCACGTGTATGTGTGCAAGGATGGGGCTGAATGTCAGGGTGTGCGCTGCACATTCATGTGTGCAAAAAGGTGTTTGCAGGTGTGCTGTGTTTCTTGCACACTTGTGTGTATGCACATGGCTGTGACCAATGCTGTGCACGTCTTCATGCACAAATGAGCGTGCACGGAGCTGTGGACAGTGCTGGGGTTGCACACGTGGGTGTGCACAGGTGTGTCCATGCACTGCAGAGATTTGTGCACGCATGTGGGAGGGTGTGCAAGGACGAGGTGGTACGTGTGTGTGTGTGTGTGTGTGTGCAGGGATGGGGTGGTACGTGTGTGTGTGTGTGTGTGTGTGTGTGCAAGGACGAGGTGGTCCGTGTGCGTGTGTGTGTGTGTGTGTGCAGGGATGGGGCGGTACGCGCGTGTGTGTGTGTGCGTGTGTGCAGGGATGGGGTGGTACGTGTGTGTGTGTGTGTGTGTGTGTGTGTGCAGGGATGGGGTGGTACGTGTGTGTGTGTGTGTGTGTGTGTGCAGGGATGGGGTGGTGGCCATTTGCACGAGCACAGAGGTGTGCAAAGCGGTGGGCGATTGCTCCGTTGAAGCAAGAAGCAAGCGTGACAGTGCTCCAGTTGTAAGGAAGTGCATTGCTGGAACAGGGCAGAGCTGAGCCTGCAACTGCAGCCTCCTTTGCACAGCCCAGCTCTCAGAGGGTGAGACAGTTGTGCTTCCTGAGCAGCTCAGGGACGTTGTGGACAGAAGCAGCCGAGTCCAAAGTTCCTGGTGTGAAGTGCTCCGAACATCGGGCTCTCTGGGCGAGCTCCCGGCTGACAGCACTGCTCCCCTCTGCCCTCGCCCGGGCCTGCTGGGAGCTGCAGGGCCTGCTGGGAGCTGCAGGCCCCGCAGGAACTACCACTCCCAGGATGCTGTGCGGCAGCACCGGGCGCCGCCATGACAGTGGTGTGTGCAGTGCTGTGCAGGGCTGGGCCTGTGGGCTCAGGGCACCGGGTGCTCCTTCCCTGAGCCTGCCAGGAGGTAAGGCACCGTGAGGGTGGTTTGGGGGAGACCAAAAGACGTAGAGAGGACGTAGGTGGGACATGGAGGTGAGATAGATGGGGCATGAACTGGATCTAGAGAGAGGGGTGAGAAGGCAAGGTGGATATCCGACAGGTGGGGACAGGGGCCTGTACAGGTCAAGGGCCAAGTCCAGCTCTGCAAGCACAGCAACATGTCGGGGACGCCGGGCTGCGGCTGGGGATGGAGCAGAGCAAGATGGAGAAAGGGGGGAACATTCAGGGAGCGAAGAAATCTCCAAGTGGGGCTTTCTCCATAGCTCAGCCTGCAGCGCAGCCACACGACCTAGGCAGGCCTCAGACTGGGATCCTGCTGCTGGGTGCTGCAGGGTGCAGCCTGGCTCAGTCCTCTCTGCACCTGGGGACTGATGGCTGTGTCTGGGATGGCAGTGAGCCTCCTCCACTCCAGGCTGAGCCACTCAGCTCTCCCATGCCATCAATTTATAAGCAATACGCCAATGAGTCAACGATATTCCAATCAGAAAATTTTATTAATTGTAACGGGTAAAACAAAAAGGCAATTCAGCGCTGGACGACAGGGGGATTATCGTTCCTCCAACTGCCACGCGCTCCTGTTCCTTGCAACTTCTTCTGTATTGTCAGGTCCCGTGTGTGCTGGTATCCGACTGATCGGCCTTGGTCGTTAGGCTAGTGTGTCGTTAGTTGATTGGTCCTTCCTTGAGAATTGCTGAGACTTGCAAAATCTACCTGTAAATTCGCGCGCTTTACAAACATTGTTGCCACATCCTGGTCTTAATGAGCAAACACTTTATCACATCCCAGAATTCCCGTCCATCCCCCTTTCTCATCCCTCCATTCCCACGCAGAACTGACTGAGGAGGGGAGGGATGGGTCCAATGGTGGTGGCAGATCTGGGACACTGCCCTTTCTGCTGCCCACTTTGCCCTGAAGGTGGGCCTGGGGGCCTGGTGGGCTTTGTAACTGAACTAGCGGCTGCAAGCAGAGGTGTAGCAAAGTGAATGCAAGGAATTTAATAAATGAACATACCAAACAGTAAAGAAATGACAATATTCCCAACCATTTCCCACCCTAACAATCCTTTCTGATCCCACCCCCTCAAACTCCCACCCCCAATCAACTTCTCGCCCCCCCCGCTCCCTCCCACCAATAGGTCCCTCCCTGTGCAAAAAAACCTCCCAGCCCCCTGTTGTAATCCAAGAAGAATGGCAGCAGCCATGGATCAAGAGAAGGACTTGACAGAGCAGCAGCTGTGGAGCAGGATAAAGAGCAAACCGTGTTGGTGGTGGATGCGACAGGCAGTGCCAGCAGGGCGTCCCCTGCTTCAAAGTACACCTTTCCTCTCTCACCCACCACACATTCTCTCCTGCATTCAGGGTCTGAAGGATTTCTTCCAGTTGTACTCCATATCCGCATGGCCAGTGCGTGATACAGAGCCCAAGTGGAACACCTGCTTGGAAAATGAAATCAACTCTCCCATTCAGTTCTATGAGCGTGCGCCTTCCTCTCAAGTGATGCGTGGTCATATTTGAAAAATCCAAATTAGTTGGATATAAGAGAGGTAATAGCATCATAACCGAGCATTACTAATGCATTCAATGATTATTGCCGCAGATTCCAGCACCATTGGTAACATCAGACCCCATTGGATTCACATCCAATCTATTAACATAGTAGAAGCACACGATAACCTGGATAATGCCTAATAACTCTGGTTCCTGAGACAGTAGTTGGCAAACCTGAAGGCAAAAGGTCAGCGCACTAGGACAAACAGACAGACAGCAGTATGGTTAAATATGGCTGCGTCCATCGACTGCCCGAAAAGCCATGCTTTTATAGCAGACAGACGAGGGCGTTTAAAAACCACAGACACCAATTGGAGGAAAGCTACCGCAATAACGACCCCCCCTTCAAAAACTCCCCCTTGAAAGCCGTGAGCTACTCATTCTTTTCCTAGAGGTGTCCTTGGTTCTCATGCTGTTTCTCCCTCCACAGCTGCTGCTCTGTGAAGCCCTTCTCTTGATGCATGGCTGCTGCTCTGTAAAATTCTTCTGGTATTACAACGGCCCCCCAGATTCCCACCCCACCAGTAGCAGAGTACAGCCATTTCATTGCCCACCCCAAAAAGGTCCCACCGCCAATTCCCACGAATTCCACCCCAAACTCCCGCCCCCCAACCACTCCCCCACCCCAAAAATTCCCCACCCCCAATTCCCACCCACCAGCCACCCCCAATTCCCACCCTAATATTGGCCACCCCAAGAATTCCCACCCCTTCCACCCCAACCATTTCCCACCCCCCACCCAGCATTTCCCAGCCCGGAGCTTTGACAGTGCAACGCTTTGTCGGTCCATCAGCTTCAGAGCCCCGCAGTGCCCCAGTCCAAGATGCCGTTTGTGGACAGCCCAGTTTGGGAGGGGTAGGGCTGGGGCCGGTGCTGGTGCCCATGGAACACTGCCGCTGCTCTCTGGGTGTGGTGGGGGCCGGCCAGGAGCCCAGGGCTACAGGGAAGCGCCTTGGTCGGTTACGGCCACGTCTCCTGCTCCACCAAGTGGGCCGGTTTCCTGGTCCGCTCCCGCTGGAGCCGCTGTTGGGGTGTGATGGGCACCGAGTCCTCCTGCTGGACGCCGTGCTGACACAGGCAGCTCTGCCTGGCGCCGGTGTTTGTGGCCTGGAACATGCTGGCAGCGCGGTGGCTTCCTGGTTGTGGCGGGGACACTGGCTGCCAGTGTGCTGCTTGTGCCCGCTGCTCTGGCCTCTTGTGGTGGTGCAGGTGGGTGCTGGGCACTTGGCTGGCTGGCTGCTGTCCCTGTGCTGCTTGTCTGCCATTTGGCAGGAGATGCAGCCGGGTGGCAGTCAAAGGCGGCTGAGCACCACCCGGGGCTGCCTCCGCCATGCCTCCTCCATCAGGTGTGCAGTGCTGGGCGACGGAGGTGCGGGGGCAGCCAGGGGGGTGGGCAGTGCCAGGCGGGTGAGAAGCACTCGGGGCTGCCTTCGCCGTGCCTCCTCCATGAGCTGTCCAGTTTGCATCAGAGGAGGCACGGGGTGCTTGGCCGGCTGGCTGCTGTCTCCGTGCTGCTTGTCCTTGTCTGCCAGCCAGCAGGAGATGCACCCGGGTGGCAGTGCCAGGCGTCTGAGATGCACCCAAGGCTGCCTCCGCCGCGCCTCTTCCATCAGATGTGCGGTGCGGGGCGACGGAGGTGCGGGGGCAGCCAGGGGGGTCGGCTCAGGCAGCTCAGGCAATGCTGGCTGCCGCCAGAGCGGGTTTGCGAGGAGCCCTGATTCAGGATCGGGCTCTTTGCTGAGCTCCCTGCTGACCCCCAGGGAGTCAGGGTGCTCTGTGTTGTTCTTATTCTCTTTGGTCCCCTCTCTTGTGACTGCAGGCAGGCCCTGGTTGTGCTGGGGGACCTCCAGAGCACTCGTCGCTTCTGAAAAAGCAAGAGCATCCCCCAGAGCAGAAGGATGATGGCAGCCTTCCCACACCTGCTGGGTGCAGACAGCCACCCGTCAATCACCTCTGTAAGCCACAAACTCACCAAGAATCCAGGTGAGGAAACTGTCCATTTCCACGTCGTCCTCACATCTGTTGCTGTTGGGTGTCTCTTCTGGAAAAGGATGGAAGAAAATCCCCAGTGGGGCAGTGCCAGCTTTCCCACTCGGCCACTCAGTGCAGACACCCCCCCAGCAGCTCTACTGCCCCCAGACTCACCCTGGCTGATCCACGTCAGCAGCTGGTCAAAGTCTGCGCTGTCGTCTTGAATGGCCGTCTCAGATGTGACTTCTGGGGAAGGAAGAAAATCCATTGCCCAGTGGGGCAATGCTGGCAGCTCTCCCACAGCTGGGAGCACTGGGTGTCACCAAGCCTGGCCAGCTCTGCTGCCAACAAACTCACCGTGGTCGATCCATGCCAGCAGATGATCCATGTCTGCTGTGTCCTGCGGGGTGCCTGCGCTTGTTGTCCCTGCTGGAAAAGCCAGAAGATCCCCAGTGGGGCCATGCCAGCAGCTTTCCCACAGCCAGCCGCTGTGCAGCCTTTGAACTCACGGCCTGATTGCGGCGTGGCAGCGCTGCAGGTGAGCAGAGCCGTGTCAGGATGGGGGCAGCCATGGGTGGGCGCTGGGTGCCCCTGGTCCTCCATGAGCAGCACGGCGTCTTGCAAGGGCTCCATGGGCGGCTCCCAGCTGGCGGGCAGGGTGCAGGGCACGGGGAGCACGTGCTGCTGCAGTGCCGGTACCTGCAAAAGAATTGGCGGGGGGCCGGGGCGGCCGGGGTCCTGCGGCAGGCAGGTGCCTGCGGGCTGCGGGGGCTCTGCATGGGGCACGGCCCCAGGCCACAGCCCCATGGGCTGCTGGGGCAGCAGCGTCCCTGCCAGCAGGGGATGTCCCCAGCAGTGAGCAGGGGCAGCGGGGGGAGCCATTGGTGGGTGCAGCCCCCCAGGCAGCAGCTGCAGCAGCGGTGAGTGCAGCCCCGCAGTTGGGGGCAGCCCCCCAGGTGGGAGCTGCTGTGCTGCCTGTCCCCAGACACCTGGTACCCCAGGCCAGACAGAGGCCTGAGGCACCAGGTGGGTGGCACTGGGGACAGGGAGGGGTTGGGGTGGTACCGGCATCGGTCCGCGGATGGTGGGCTGCATCCAGGCGGGGTCCGGTGGCGGCACAGTGGCTTGAAATAAAGTGGCTTCAGGCGTCACAGGCACCGTCAGCGCTCCTCGAGGGATTCTCTCTGTGGGGAAAGGCCAGAAGGGGCACTGGGCTGAGATCTGGGCTGCTGGGCTGCTGGGCTGAGATGTGGCTCACAAGGGTGGCATGTGGGGCTTCAGCTGGGATCTGGGGCTTCAGCTGGGGCCAGCTGAAGCACGGGAGCAGGGGGAGCCTGCTGCCTTACCTGCCATGACAGCTGGAGAGTGGCAGTTAGGGGAGCCCCTCCCCCAACGGGGCTTCTGTGGCCGTTGGGCTCAGCCCCTTTCCCCCAGGCTTGCCATGGTTCCATTTGTCAGACCCAAACATCCTTCCCGTCCCATCTCTAACCTGAGAGCGTGGGCCTTTTCTCCTGGCTTCCAACGTATCTTGGGGCAGAACACACAGCACTGTCTTTGCTGCTCTTCCCTCTTGGCTGCTTCCCTTTCCTCATCCACCATCCAACCTTCAGCTCTTCTCCCTGACTCTTCTCCCTGACTCCTCTTCAGCTCTTCTGCTCTTTTTCTTTCCTTGGATTCTCACTCCTCTCTTGCACGTCTACTCCTCTTCTGCTTTTCTTTCTTACCCGCATCCTCTCCCGTTCTTCTCATCTGCTCTTCCCACTTCACTGCATCCTCTTTGCACCTCTCATTCTCTACTGTTCTTCTCTTCCGACCACTCTCTGCTCTTCTGCTCCAGGCTGCTTTTCCTTCTCTGCTCTTCTGCCCTCTCTTCCTCCCTTCTGCTCTTTTTCTCTTCTGCACTTCTCACTGACCGCTGTCCTCTCTTCCCGTCTTCCGTCCTTCTGCCATACAGCCATTCACTCTTCTCCTCTTCAGCTCCTCTCCACTTGTGCCTTTCTGCCTTACCTCTGTCTGCTCATCTCCCTTTCTGCTCTTCTCCTTGTCTGCACGTCTTCCTTACCTTCACCCTCTCCTTTTTCTTCTGCTCTTCTCCTCTTCCCGTTGTTTTTCTGCCTTGCCTGTCTCTGGTCCTTTCCTGTGTTGCCCTTTTTGTCTGCTGCTCTTCTTTCTTACCTGCATCCTTTCTCATTCCTCTCTTCTGCTTTTCTGCTCTTCTTTCGTTCTGTCTTACCTGTATCCACTCTTCCCATTCCCTGCTCTTCTCCTGTTCTGGTCAGCGTCCAATGCCTGCACCGCAGCTCTATGTCGGAATTAGTTTTGGGGTGGAGAAAGGTACTCGGGGCATAGATTTGTAGGAGAGAAGCTCTCACACTGTGCCCAAAAGGTGATCAAATGGAGCCCTTGGGAACCAGGACCACCAAGGTTGCTTGTTTCTCCAAAGGCCACAGTGAAAGCTTGTGTTAACTTTGCAGGACTCCATTGTGCGTCTCTGGGAACTGTCTTTGAATGGGGGATTTTTTGGAGTTGCTGCCGGTCGTTGCTTGGAGGAACTGATGCTTTTATCCTCGTGTCTTTGCAGGAAAGCAGAGCAGAGGAAGCGTCTGTGGTGAGACGCTCAGGAGAAATTCCCTTCCTTGCAGCAGCAGCCTGTTTGTGTCCACGTGATGGGCCGTGAAGAGAAGCCTGCTGTTCTGTGAGTCTGCCTGCCACACAGGAATAATGGCTCTGGCCTCTTGGGCAAGTCTCTGAGGAGAGATGTTTAGACAGGTCTGTAGACAGATATTCGTCATCTAGATAAGCAGTGCTGTAGCACCAGGGAAGTGAGAAATCTCATGTACAGCCAGTCTTCTCCACCAGCCTTACGGTGCCTTTCTGCAATACCTCTCAATGCCTGTAGAAATTGGGGAGAGGTGAGGTGCAATTCCTGTGCATCCTGTGCCCACGCAGCAGGTGTCACCTACGGAGAGCTGGGAGCTCTCTGCTGTGTCCTGGATTTGTTTTCCTTCCTTGTTGGAGCTTCTGTGATGCTTTTGTAGGTGCTCTGTGAATTTGAGGTAACTGTGAACTCTGCTGAGACCACAGATGTGGTGTGGACTCTCCCTTTTGTCTTTCAATTGTGTACAGGGGCATTGCTAAAAATGAAAGAGCAGACGTCTTCCGAGGTCGGGGAAAGGAAGGTGCTTGTGAAGCAAAGGCAGGTAGACGTGTGCTTTGCTTAGCAAAGGATTTCTACTTTGTATTTCTGCTTCTGGGAATATTTGAACTGGTTGAACGATGTCTGACTTAAAGTGAGGGTGCAGCGTAGCTTTAGCCTTTATGGGCGTGTTTGCCAGAGCACAAAGCATCAACAAGCAAGGGGTAGCACCAGCTTGAAACAGGGGAAGCGGTTAGCTCCCACAAAGCCCCCAAATGGAGTCCCAAGGGGATGAGATAAAGCTGACGTTGGCAGCATTAAAGGTAGTTTTCCAGGATCCGTGTGTTCCAGGGCTCAGGACCAGGTCTGTCACTGGGGTTGCTTTCACAGGACACCCCTAGCCCTCCTCAGGACCCACGGCGAGCCTGTTGGTGACAAATGTGCCACTGAGTGACGGCATCAGGGTGGGAATGCGTGGAACATATCTCCGTGGGCAGAGCCAAGCAGCGTGGGGTCAGGGGTGAGATGCTGGAGAGCAGGAAATGAATGAGGTTAGAATGTGCCACCTGGGTACTGCCTGAACCTCCTCCCTCATGGCAAGTGCTGTCCAAAGCTCTCCAGTGCCCCCTGGTGCTCTTTGCCATTCCCCAATAAGCTCCCACTGCCTCCTTGTATTGTCTAGACTGTCCTTGTGCAAACTCAGTGCCACCTCAGTGCTGTCTGCGGCTTTCAATAGCCTCCCATTGCTCCCCAGTGAACCTCCCAGTGTCAGCAGTACTGCCCAGTGTCCCCAGATCAACACACCCTTTGCTCAGTGCATGACCATCTCTCCTAGCCAGGAGGAAAACAAGGCAGCAAAGTTGTTGACAGCTGCGATGGTGATGGAGATCTTCAGACTGGAGGAGCTCTTGTCTTGCTGCAGCCACCCCAGCATCCCTTGCCAGCTCTGCTGTGCCCAAACTCATCATCATTGATGCATGCCAGCAGATCATCAATGTCTGCCATGTCCTCCGGGCTGCCTGCGCTTGTTGTCACTGCTGGAAAAGCAGTCTGGAAAAAGCAATCTGGAAAAGTAAGTTCTTTTTACTTGAAAACTTCTCAGTTCCTTCTGATCTTGATATACAAAGTAGTTCCAAGTCCCAGTAGCTTTAGTGTTTTCTTTTGCAGAAGGACACACTGCCACAGCCGGCTGAACTTTTCAGAGGCTAAATTTAGTTTGCATGATATGTTAAATGAAATGTCTGAGTTGAAAGAAGTGAAAAGTAATTCCCCATTGAGAGTTTTAGGGTGTGAGGATGGTAGGTGTGGGTAGGATTGGAGGCATGGCATTGTTTTCAGCAGGATTGCCCACCATTTTGCTTGTACTCTTATGCAGAAAAATACAACATAAGAATTCTTCAGTTTGGGAATATATGAAGCAAGCCTTTAGACAGCTTCTGAATTGATTCCCATAGATTGTGTACAACTAGTTTGTTTTGGCTGTGTATGTTTTGTTGCAGTAAGGGTTTGAGACACATAAGAGCTTTGTAAAAATGGGCTTTATGTTTCTGGTAGAGCATTTCTAAATAGGAGCGAGGTTAGAGGTTTATAAGATCATCAAGTTGAAAGCTGAACTAGCTTTGTGAATATATGTGAATATATTACAGCTACCACTGAACTCTGAAGTTTATGGACTCCTGACTCTTCTTATGGACTGGATCTCAGACGAGCACCTTAGCATACTCAAAAGGCAAGAAGAAAGACAGGACGGTGTGTAGCCTTAGTCCAGTGGAAGAACCTGCATCCAGGATAAGTGTTTGAAGGTAAAGGGACTTGGAATTGCTCTGGTTCATACGTTTTCAGATTAATGTATAGATTGACTGATTTTATTTTGAGAGTAGAACAAGACAGCCTGTTTTGCAAAGACTTTGGATATAGTAATGAACGCAGATCAACAGATACCAAGTCGGTATTAATCCCAGCAGACAGGTGCAATGGCTAATTTGTCATTTATAAAACAGAGCCATTGTTTTGAAGAAGTGTCAAGTTCAGTGTCAACTTGAGAGTTTTAGCCTGTCTTTTATTATTGCTGCTGGTGATTTATCTTGTATTTTATGTGTAGTACTGTATCTTTGTTTTTCCTACAGAGATGCACACTCCTAATTTAAAATGTTTTAATGTCTATGTCAGATATTGAAATTTCAGTTAATGACTTATAAAAGATGATACAATGCTATACTGAAAGCCCTCCCTTCCATCTCTCTGGGGGTACCAAGGCTTGGAAATCAGTGCGGTGTTCGGGAGTTTTACTGCTTTCCTTCATTCTGTGAAGGGTTTGTAGGCCCTGGTGTTGGCCTCAACACAATGTATCTCTGCGTTGCATGGAAACCTGTGTAAAACATCAAACCTGTCTAATTCAACCTGTCTAAAACAAGCCAAGAAGACTCCGTTGGAACTGGTTGATGCAGAACAAAGGCATCCCCAAAGGACAAGTTGCACTGTTTGATGAACATTATTGGATGAGAGCTAAGCTAAGATTTAAAAAGTTCTGGGGCTGTCTCTGAGCATCAAATACAGAGGAAGCCTGCATGATTCCCTGAGAATGGATACCTCCTACTTTGGTGTAGGGTTAAGGGAACACCAGCAGTAACTCATCACAAAATGTCACATGGCTCAGACAAAAAAGCCATCAAGAGGGCTTAATTAATAGCACCAAATGGTCACAAGATGGTCTTAGGGCAGGGAAGTAATCTATCTATGTGATATTGGTTGGTGCTATTAGTTCTTAACAGCTTGACTCTAGAGGGACTGTTCTTCTTTGGTCACCTAGTTTTAAAAGAATAGATGGCTCCTGTCTATTACAGTTTTTAATGAGTTATTTGTTCACTGACGCCATAAATGTGCCTGGCATAGCAATTGGCCTTGGTATATTCAGTGAATGAAAGCAACAGTTGTTGCTCTAAGAAATGCAATACTAAGCTAGGTCTGCCTGTAGCTGACAGCCATCAGCTTGCTCCTCAGGCAGGTTCTGTCTGGATGGAATGAAGGGCATGAAATACTGATGTGCTCATCAAACGCTGCTTGTTAGCTTACAGACAAGGTGTTGAATAGGTTTGTTCATGTACTGCAAACACGTTACTTGGCTGCCTTCATTTTAGCTTCAGAAGAACATGTGCAGAATACAGAATTGATTAAAAGAAATAAGAACTGTCTGCATAGAACTTACTCTTTCCTTACACAGGAGAATCAAGCACACGTTTGTATGTGAGTACCTCCAGAGGTGAAACTCGATCACCCAAATGTAATGAGCAGAGACATTACAATCAGCTCTAACTGTATCTTAATGCTGTGCTGAATAAGCCTGAGTCAGGATGTAAACCACTTTCTCTTTTTTTCTTCAGATGAAGCCGTTAATGTCAACAAGCCCAAAATGACTCCAGAGATATCAGTCAGTCCTTCTGAAGACCTGGAGCTGGTGTGTGAGGTGTCAGCTGCAAGCGGAGCTGTCGTATGGAAGAAAGATCAAACAGAGGTGAAGCAGGACCAGAGGACAACCATCATCTCCCAGGGGACGCACCGCAAGCTCATGGTCAAAAATGTGAACCTGAAAGACCAAGGGAGCTACAGCTGTGAAACAAAAGATGACAAAGCAACATTCCAAGTGAAATTCAGAGGTGAGAAAATGCTTGGAATCCCAGAGATAAAGGAACGCTTCATTTGGTGTGTCTTGCATTTGGAGGATCAACTTACAGCCTCTCTGGTGCAAAACACTTTGGCTATAGGACTTTCTTTGTCATCTAGTGTCATAGCAACACTTTTCTACATGTGCTTTTCCATCCAGGAATGAATTACTGCAACAAACCATAGGCAAGGAGGGTAACTTGTGCAGCTCTTGTAGTCATCTGGTGTCTTCAGGGTTACAGTGCAAGAGCACACCAGGCATGCAAGGAGTGAGAAAAGGGGAGGTGTTTGAAGAGATCTGGTTACAGAATTTGAATGACACAATTAGGTGGAAAATGCCACTAATCAGACTCATAAATGGCCTGGGTTGCAAAGGCCCACAGTGCTCATCCAGTTCCAACCCCCTCCTATGTGCAGGGTTGCCAACCAGCAGCCCAGGCTGCCCAGAACCACATCCAGCCTGGCCTTGAATGCCTGCAGGGATGGAGCATCCATAGTCTCCTTGGGCAACCTGTTCTAGAGGGCCGTTCCCTTCTGATTTACTGGAAATGTAGAGAGACATGAGAAGAAAAAAATATAAGGGAAGAGGTTCAGCAGTGCATGCAGGTGTTCTAAATCTCATGTCCAAATCTGCTATCAGACTGTGAAATGTTTGGCTTTGTGATATGATATGAAATGAAATGATATGATATGATATGATATGATATGATATGATATGATATGATATGAACTGATATGATATGAACTGATATGCCTATAATTTCCCAAGGCAAAATAGAGGGGAAAGTATTTTCCTGTCTTAATGAGGCATCATGATGCTCCCTGTGAAGGGCAAGTATAGTGAAAACGGGGAACTGGAGTTAGCTCTGCAGCAGACTACAGCAAAACGGTGTGACTGTTGTGATGTCCCTGCAGAGAAAGAAGACGTGTTTACAAACAAGGACAAGGTACAAAAGGAGGTGAAGGCTGTACTGACTCAAAATGCCATGCTGAGCTGCGAGGTGGCCCAGGAGAAGACTCACCTTCAATATTGATGTAACTGGTAGGAAACGCATTTTGGTTGATATTCTTTGATTATTCCATATTTCCATAGTCTGGCTGTGGAAATGTCTGTGTGAATGTGTCCTCTTGATTCTGCCATGAAACTGTTTTGGGGAGGATGAAAAGAAATGCTTACAAACGTGCAGCTAAAATGATTATTTGTTTTTAACAGTGTTTCATCCAGCTCTTCCCCTACGACTACTTTTATAATGAGCTGTCCATAGATGTCCAACTGTGATTTGTACAATGTGCAACACTGCTCTACCAGCTGATATTTCAACAGTAGTAGTTACAGATCTCTACAGTGGCTGCACTGAGGTTTGGTTGTTGGTGTCCTAAGAACTTTTAGTCAGAGGCATTGCACTTGCCTTTGGCTTGTTGAATCCCATGTTGACGACCATTCGTTCCATGTTTTGTAAATGTAATGACCAGTCATGAATCCATTGATACCTTTCTAATTGTACGTTTCTCATTAGTCTCAGAGTTTAGCATGGAGGCAGATCTCTCACTCCAGCTGCAGTAGAGATTGCTCTGGTGTCAGTATATTTTGCACAAGATCCGGTAAATTTTAACTTAGACTCCAGATAGCCATGGGCACATCAGCTGCATTCTGAGTGACCATTAGTGAGCTGGCTGATGACGAGGGTTTGTCTTCTGTTTTATTTGTAGCTGCACTCTGCTGGTTTTTGCTCATAAGTCAGCTTGTTCTGTGTTAACTTTACAGTTCTTGTCTTGTATTCTGAGCTGATCAGGACAGGGAATCTGTTTTCTCCTCTTCTTTCTTATGGCAGTGAACACATTGGAGCTTAATCCTGGTCAAGGTTTGGCATTTGATCAGCTATGTGGAGGAGCAACTGTACTGGGAGTCTACTGCCTTTCTGCTCACACAGACCTGGTGTCCTTGCAGGGCATAGCTTGCGTTCTGTTCCCTTGTAAAGGTTGCAGTCTTTGCTCTCTCCACCTTGGGGCATTCTGCTCCTTCAGTCCCTGGTGTGCAATATATCTCTGCTCCTGTAGTAGACAGTTTTGCTGCTGCCTGTGGTGTAGACTCTAAACCATCAGCTCTTACTGTTCCCACACCACGTGGATGTGATTCTGGGGCCTTTGGATCTGTTCCGTGAGTTGTGTAGCTCATGCTTTTGGCTCAGGAAACTGGCAGTTTCAGCAAAGAGTGGATTACAGAAAGGGTAGATTTGGGAGGTATCTGTCAGAGAAAATGAAATATGAACAATGACAGAAAGACTATGGCAACAGCTGGAATCTACCAAGTTAATCCTCAGCAGCCAAAGCCAACCCATGTCTTATTGCAGAGGTGTACGGAGAAAACCCAGAAATGTAGTGCTTTTACACTTGAATTTTGCTAGCTGAGGGCTATTATTAGCTGTTTGCCTCAGAAACCAAAGGTTTTCTGTTCTCTTTCAGACCGGATGAGCTCATGGCTGCACAGGGTAATGTAATACCTCCTCCTCTGCCATACGTGGAGAGTGCTTGCCTAGCTACCGTTGCTGTATTTTCTCATGTGTACCACTGTAACATGACATGCAAGTCCAGCCCTCACTGCAAAATGATGTGGTGTGAAAGTCAGGAGGGATTATGAGTACTCTTGGAGTGGTTGGCTCTTTCACTACTGTCATGGTTTTGTAATTTTGTAATTTTGCTATCAGTATTCCACATCATAACATCATGTAAAGTATGGATACTTCTATTGAATGTGCAGTCCACAGAAGAAGACTACATATCCCAGAGAACAACAGGGTTAATGATAAGTCACGGGACCAGGACTCTATATAATCTCGTTCCCAGGCTGGAGTGCCCTCCTTCTTCTCTCGAACTTCTCGGAGAGTGGGAAGCGTTCCAGCCGTGTCGCCTAGAGTTCACAGTAGGCCTCTCGGTTTTCGGGGACTCTCTCTCTCTGTTTCGTTCGATTTGTTAGCCTCAATTATATTATATTGTGTATATATATCGGTATCATATTTAGTAAAATAAGTTTTTCCTCCTTAGATTGTTGCTGTTTTATCCCACTCCTTTTTTTCCCCTCCTTTCCGGGCCCCGGGGGGGGCCCACGGGGTGGCTTCCCCTGTCACGGGCATAGGTAAATCTAAGTAACCCGTGACAGATTTTTTGGTGGAGAATGCGGGCATAGAGCTTTTTAGCTTTTAGAACGACTCTCTCTTTACTCTTAAAGAGCTTCGTTAGGGGAGTGTTATCTTTTCGTAGCTGCTCACTGAGAACGTGACCTTGAAATACCAGACAAATTGTCAACATTAAGGGCTGCTGCACATTCTCAGCATTGCTATCTAACTTTTGTGTAGAAAACAAAGGGATTTCTTTCTCCCTTAGAGCAAAGCTAGCTAGCTCTGACTTTTACAGAGCCTGCCAGCTATGAATCCACTCTTCATCCCAGTTGCTCTGTTTAAGGGATTGAAAGCAATTATGATCTTCTTAAAGTATTGGTCAACTATTAACACCATAATTTGGTGTTGTGGAATTGTGCAGGTATATAGCCTAATAAGGTGGATACTGATGGAGACACCTGCCTGGTACTTTTACGAGATGTGGTATGGTCAGAATTTTGGCACCTACACCCCAGATGGAATTGTGAATCTTACAAGTACTTGCATCCCAGATGGAACAGGCAATTTTACAAACAGCACCATGTTTAATTCATTGTACAGGCTAAAAAAACCCTTTTTATTTAGGTTGTACTCTCAGGTTTCCACACGCCTTTCAATAACTGAGATAGGGTTCATACTTGCATCCATGTTATCACTATTAATGAATGCATATATGTTCCTATGCATTCGTTCTATGCGGAAGTCTCCTCCAGAACCAGAGAATGATGACTGGCAGGGAATATGGAAAGGCTTAGGAAAAGTCTTAGAAGCATGGGGACCCGCAGTGTCATGGGATTTCACTCTTGAACACCTAAGGGACCCTAAGAAATTAAGTGAGTATTTGGGTCAGAGATCTAAGGAGGTAAACCTTATGTGGGGTTTGGCTTATGCATACCGTGCTTTGTATCATACTATTCTGGAGAGAGAGAGTTTCCGATCTGAGATTCAAGCCCAAGTTAATTCTGATCAGTCACAGGAGGCATCAGTAGCAATATCAATTGCCCCTGTGGAAGGCAAGAAATGGAAACGGGTGTCCATGCGTCTAGAACGAAAAGAAGGAGAAGCACAGGGGGGGGCTGCAGAAGACCCAGGTGCCGGGCATGGAGCAGTACCAAAAAAAGCAAAGGCAAAAACCAAGAGGCATGAAGAAGAGACTGATGATGAGGAGGAAATCACCTATTGTTGACCTCTGAAGCTGACTGAAATCCAAGGCTCAAGAAAGGAGTTCACACGGCGTCAAGATGAAGGTATCCTTGCTTGGTTGCTTCGCTGCTGGGACAACGGGGCCAACAGCTTGTCTCTAGATGGTAATGAAGCTCGCCAACTAGGAAGCATTGCCCAAGATGCAGGTATCGACAGAGGGATTAGCAGATGTTCGGATGGAGCTGCCACTCTCTGGTTGCGGCTGTTAGAAGCCGTGAGAGAAAGGTACCCCTATAAGGATGCTTTGAAGCCTAAATTTGATAGTTGGAATACCGTCCAAAAAGGTATTCAGCGCTTGAGGGAATTGGCCATGGCGAAAATGTTGTACAGCCCTGATCCAAGCGAACTTGACCCTGAGAGAGTGAGGGCCGATCCTGACATGTGGCAGAAAATCACAAGTACAGCAGCAGAGAGAATTGCACAGTCATTGGTATCAGGATCTAAAGGATTCGTGGACAGATGGCCCCGAGTTGTTGAGCTGATTATAATGCTTCAAACCACCGATCAGCAGCTCCCCCAACTGCATGCCGCAGTTTCTGCCATCTCACGGCTAGAAAACCGAGTAGATGAAATGTGCAAGAAATTGTTTCCATCAACTAATCGTAATGATCCCGTAATAGTATCAGAAACAACTGATGAAGGTCAATCCTCATACGGGCCACCAGGTCTAATGAAGGATCTGATCAAAGTATTCCAGTCCTACTCCTCACCTGCATCATCAAAAGTCTCAGCTGTTAAACGCACACGCTTCCCAGCTCGAGCAAAGAACAACAGTACGATTGCACCGCGTGTTTCCATGTGGCGCTACCTACGTGACCGTGGAGAAGACATGAGGAAGTGGCATGATCAGCCTACTTCTGCACTACGAGCACGGGTGAAAGAACTACTAGACATACCAACCACCAGTGGAGTTGCTCCAGTCATCACAGGTAACCAATAGAGGGGCCCTGCCCTCAGTCAGGGGAGGGAAAGGGATAATAGAGTTTATTGGACTGTGTGGATTCGATGGCCTGGCACATCAGAACCACAGAAATATAAGGCACTGGTGGATACCGGTGCACAGTGCACCCTAATGCCCTCCAGTCATGAAGGGACAGAATCAATCCATATTTCTGGAGTGACTGGGGGCTCTCAAGAATTGACTGTGCTGGAGGCTGAAATAAGCCTCACTGGCAAAGACTGGCAAAAACATCCTATTGTGACTGGCCCAGGGGCTCCATGTATACTGGGTATTGATTACCTCAGAAGGGGGCATTTCAAGGATCCTAAGGGGTATCGATGGGCCTTTGGGATAGCTGCTGTAGATATGGACAACATTAAGCAGCTGTCTGTTTTGCCTGGCCTGTCAGAGGACCCGTCTGTTGTGGGGCTGCTACGAGTAAAAGAGCAGCAGGTACCGATTGCTACAAAGACAGTGCACAGACGGCAGTATCGCACCAACAGGGATTCCTTGCTCCCCATTCATGATTTGATTCGCCAGTTGGAGAATCAGGGAGTGATCAGTAAAACTCACTCACCTTTTAACAGTCCCATATGGCCAGTGCGTAAAGCCAGTGGAGAATGGAGGCTGACAGTAGACTACCGTGGCCTGAATGAGGTCACACCCCCATTGAGCGCTGCTGTGCCGGACGTGTTGGAACTCCAGTACGAGCTGGAGTCAAAAGCAGCCAAATGGTATGCCACCATTGACATTGCCAATGCCTTCTTTTCTATTCCTTTGGCTGCAGAATGTAAGCCACAGTTTGCCTTCACCTGGAGGGGCATTCAGTATACTTGGAACCGTTTGCCCCAGGGGTGGAAACACAGCCCAACCATTTGCCATGGGCTGGTCCAAACTGTACTGGAACAGGGTGGTGCTCCTGAACACCTGCAGTACATTGATGACATTGTTGTGTGGGGTGATACAGCAGAAGAAGTTTTCACAAAAGGAGAGCAGATCATCCAAATTCTTCTACAAGCCGGCTTTGCTATTAAGCGAAGCAAAGTAAAAGGACCTGCCCAGGAAATTCAGTTCTTAGGTATAAAGTGGCAGGATGGATGTCATCACATCCCAACAGTGATCGACAAAATCACTGCCATGTCTCCACCAACTAGCAAGAAAGAGAAAGTCCTGGGTGCAGTGGGCTTTTGGAGGATGCACATTCCAAACTACAGCCTCATTGTAAGCCCCCTTTATCAGGTGACGCGGAAGAAGAATGATTTTGCATGGGGCCCTGAGCAGCAGCAGGCTTTTGAACAGATTAAACAAGAGATAGCCCGAGCTGTAGCTCTGGGGCCAGTACGGACTGGACAGGATGTAAAGAACATCCTCTATACTGCTGCTGGAGAGAAAGGTCCCACTTGGAGTTTGTGGCAAAGAGCCTCAGGAGAGACCCGAGGCCGACCCCTGGGATTCTGGAGTCGATCATATAAGGGGTCTGAAGAGCGCTACACTCCAACTGAGAAGGAGATCTTAGCCGCGTATGAGGGGGTTCGGGCTGCTTCCGAAGTAGTTGGGACTGAAACACAGCTCCTTTTGGCACCTCGACTGCCAGTGCTGAACTGGATGTTCAAAGGACAGGTTCCCTCCACTCATCATGCTACCGATGTCACCTGGAGCAAGTGGATTACGCTGATTACACAGCGAGCACGAATGGGAAACCTCAATCGTCCAGGAATCCTAGAGGTAATCATGGACTGGCCTGAAGATAAAAGGTTTGGAACATCACCAGCAGAAGAGGTATCACGTGCTAAAGAGGCCCCACCATACAACGAATTACCAGAAAATGAAAAGAAATATGCCCTATTCACAGACGGCTCATGTCGCATTGTAGGGAAGCATTGCAAATGGAAAGCTGCTGTGTGGAGCCCCACACGACAGGTTGCAGAGGCCACCGAAGGTAAGGGAGAATCAAGTCAGTTTGCAGAGGTAAAAGCTGTCCAGCTGGCCTTAGATGTTGCTGAACGGGAGAGGTGGCCAATGCTGTATCTTTATACTGACTCATGGATGGTGGCAAATGCCTTATGGGGGTGGTTACAGAGGTGGGAACAAAACAACTGGCAACGGAAGGGTAAATCTGTTTGGGCCGCTGAATTATGGAAGGACATTGCTTCCCGAACAAAGAATATGGTTGTAAAGGTGCGTCATGTGGATGCACATGTGCCCAAAAGTCGGGCTACTGAAGAACAACAAAACAACCATCAGGTAGATAAAGCTGCCAAAATTGAGGTGGCTCAAATTGACTTGGACTGGCAGAATAAGGGTGAATTATTTCTAGCTCGATGGGCTCATGAGACCTCAGGTCATCAAGGAAGAGACGCAACATATAAGTGGGCCAGAGACCGAGGGGTGGACTTAACCATGGACGCTATTGCGCAGATTATTCATGATTGTGAAACATGTGCCATAATTAAACAAGCCAAAAGGATGAAACCTCTCTGGGAGGAAGGGCGGTGGCAAAAGTATAAATATGGGGAGGCATGGCAGGTTGATTATATCACCTTGCCACGATCTCGCAGTGGTAAGTGTTATGTACTCACCATGGTAGAGGCAACCACTGGGTGGCTTGAAACATACGCAGTACCCCATGCAACTGCTCGAAACACCATATTAGGTCTTGAGAAACAAGTCCTATGGCGACATGGCACCGCAGAAAGAATTGAATCTGATAATGGGACACATTTTAAAAATTCCCTTATAAATACTTGGGCCAAAGATCATGGCATTGAGTGGATTTATCATATTCCCTACCATGCACCAGCTTCTGGTAAAATTGAACGATATAATGGGTTGTTGAAAACTATGTTGAAAGCAATGGGTGGTGGAACATTTAAGCACTGGGAGAAGAATCTGGCAGAAGCCACTTGGTTGGTGAATACTAGAGGATCTGTCAATCGTGATGGTCCTAGTCAATCTAGCCCCCTACACACTGTAGAAGGAGATAAGGTCCCTGTTATACATGTAAAGAACATGTTGGGAAAAGCTGTTTGGGTCCTTCCTGCTTCTGGAAAGGGCAAACCTATCCGTGGAACTGTCTTTGCCCAGGGACCTGGGTGCACTTGGTGGGTAATGCAGAGAGATGGGGATGTTCAATGTGTGCCACAAGGGAATTTAATGCTGGGGGAGTGCAGTCAATAATTTTATGTATTTATATATATATGTTTGCATGTGTAGTGTATTTTAGTTATTATAGTTGTACATTTAGTTATGTTACATGTAATTCTACTGTTTAGCTATCATAATTTTACATACGTGTATATATATGTATATATATATTTACCATGATGTAATAATGTAGAATAAGGGGTGGAATGTCATGGTTTTGTAATTTTGTAATTTTGCTATCAGTATTCCACATCATAACATCATGTAAAGTATGGATACTTCTATTGAATGTGCAGTCCACAGAAGAAGACTACATATCCCAGAGAACAACAGGGTTAATGATAAGTCACGGGACCAGGACTCTATACAATCTCGTTTCCAGGCTGGAGTGCCCTCCTTCTTCTCTCGAACTTCTCGGAGAGTGGGAAGCGTTCCAGCCGTGTCGCCTAGAGTTCACAGTAGGCCTCTCGGTTTTCGGGGACTCTCTCTCTCTGTTTCGTTCGATTTGTTAGCCTCAATTATATTATATTGTGTATATATATCGGTATCATATTTAGTAAAATAAGTTTTTCCTCCTTAGATTGTTGCTGTTTTATCCCACTCCTTTTTTTCCCCTCCTTTCCGGGCCCCGGGGGGGGGCCCACGGGGTGGCTTCCCCTGTCACGGGCATAGGTAAATCTAAGTAACCCGTGACAACTACAGAAATCCTCATCTTACTAGCTTCTCCCAAAGTGCAATGGCTTCCTGAGTCTTAATTTCTCCTTTTACCACTGCACTCAGAAAGCTTTTCAGGGTTCCTCTACCCCAGGGTTCCACTGGTAGCACAGAACAATCCCATTTTAAGGACATGTTGAATGTTAGGTGCTGAGTGTTGAGCATTACGGGATGCAGATTAGACCTTCTTGCTTAAAAGAAACAAGTGCTGCACACCTTGGAAACCTATAGAAAACTAGAGTAAAAAGGGCTGATTCTGCCATCTAATTATCTCAGTATTTGTGGTGCATGCTGAAATCCTTATTTGAAGTGGGCCAAAGCTCCATTGCATTTGTGAGAAGTTTTGCATCACCTGGTTGGTCTAGGCCATGTTTGTTGTCTTGCTAATAAGCAAGCCTTCTGATCTTCATCAAATCATTGCGGTTGGAAAAGACCACAAAGATCCCCACATCCAGCCTCAGCCCATCCCACCATGCACACTGCCCACGTCCCTCAGTGCCACATCTCCATGGTTATTGAACACTCCCAGGGATGGTGACCCCACCACCTCCCTGCAAAGCTGTGCCACCACATCACCACTCCTCTTCAGAAGAAGTTTTTCTTAACATCCAACTTGAACCTTCTCTGAAAATCATCAGTCAAAACAGGGGCTGTTGAAGATGGGCGGAGAGAATGATGCTTCTGCAGTCAATACAAGCAGGGAGATCAAATGTAGAGTGTATCAACTGCATTCTTGCATTGGCTTGCTGCCCTGCTCCCTCACCTTCAGTGGACTGCAGTGCTGGTGGTAGAGCTGTGGTGTGAATCCTGGGATTGCACGTACTGCAACGGTCAGCAGCACAGGAACTTGAGCTGAACTTACCCTCCTGGGCAGCTGCTGCCACTCAGAATTCAGACAGCATGCAGAGGAGAAAGTCATGAAGGAAGGGAAAGGGATGGCAGCAGAAGGCTTCACAGAGTGACAGCAGGGAGGAAGGAGATAGGGGACAGGTCCTGGAAGGGTTTGCCATGACTGCTGGGGAGCAGGAGCCTTCCCGGTCACCTGAGCTGGGTATGCCTGAATATGCTTGCATGAATGATCTGAATGAGTGGTCTTCCATGTCTCCACTGCAAATAAAAAACAATGTCAATCCCCCTCACACCTGCTAGTCCTGCATTCATGCTTGGAGCCTCTGTCTTGGTATCAACATCAGGACTGTGGGATCTTTCCTGGGACCCAAACAAGCATAGGAAGCTTATTGAAAATTGCTCTGCTGTTAGAAGCTGGCTAGCACTAGAGAAGTCCATGATGTAAGTGCGTCAGAAATATTCTGCACTTCTACAGCCTTTTGTAGGGCAAACCATGGAATAGAAATGGAAGCCCATTTATTTAGGGTTTATCTGTTCTCCCACTCCTCAAATAGGAACTAGCATGAACGCTGTCAGCAACCAGTTGTTGGTAAAAGGAGAACCAGATAAAACAGTCATTAAAGTAATCAATAAAAGATACAATGTATCAATCGATCCCACTTAGCAAAGTGATTAACTGAATCACCTTAACTGAAGTGTGTATGCCTAACTAATTACACTTGATATCTTTCTGATGCTAACTCCATTTGTTGACACAAAGGGTAAGGTGGGCTTTAAACACTTTCTTCTATATGTGTTAGGTATTAAGAGGAGATGACCTCAGCCAGTTCTCTGAAGAATCAGAGGTTGCTGAGAGTACAAAACCATGCTTTATGCATAAAACCGAGCTACAAAATCTAATGTAGGCCAAATATTCACCATATTAAGGGCTATATCATTACCAAAGGGTAGAGTCAAAAGATGGTTTTCTGCTCTTAAATTTCTATGGTTTCCTGATTTTGAGGTCTTCATAATTGAGCTGTACTTGGCTGATATCCAGTGTAGAGTGCAGCAATATCAAAAAGACAGACAGATGAAGATCTGTCATTGTCTTCATTAGAAGAAATCTGAAAATTAGGAGTCTGAGCTGATAGTAAAGACTACCCAGAGGGATGGGATGACCATAGGGACTGTGCTGAGGATGCATTATAATGTGTGATAAACACTGTGAAGCGGAGTTGCTCCAGGAAATGGTCCAATACAACATAGAAGCAACTTTTAATGTCTTCTAGTCACAAGCTGTTCATATCTAATGTATATTTTACCCAATGTTTTCCAGTTCCAGAAGCAGAGGATGCCTTTATCAACAAGCAGAAGGTGCAGAAGGAGGTGAAGGCTGCACCAACAGAAAATGCCACGCTGAGCTGCGAGGTGACCCAGGAGAAGCCAGAGGTGAAGTGGTACAAGGAGGGGAAACTGATCACCTCGAGCAAGAAGTTCAAGGTGGAGTCAGAGGGCAAACAGCGTCGGCTGGTGGTGAGCCAGGTGGAGAAGAAAGATGCAGGGGAGTACAGCTGCGAGGCTGCTGGCCAGAAACTCACCTTCAAGATTGATGTCACAGGTGAGAGAAATTGTTTCGACTGTATTGAACACCCCAACAAAGAAGGAGGGGAAAGTTAAGTGGTTTGACACATTCAACCCCAGCATTCAGTGATGTAGACGGTGCTTAAATTCTGTTTAATTTGTGTACATTCCTGTTTGCCTTCTGAAGCTATTAACACAGAGGACTTGGGTAGCTTCAGCTTAAGACTGGCTGGAAATAATTGGGGAATTTCCCTGGGCATCTCAAGTAGATGCAATGATAGCAAAATGAGAAGTCAATAATTTCAGGGGAAATTAAAGAATATGAAAGATATCTTCAGGGCACAAGCACACCCCTGCAAATGCTTCTTCCTAAATAGTCTCAGAGACAGCATTTGGTCACAATGCTAGAAGGCGGCACTGGTGGTTTCTATTAAATTAAAGAAACCTGGAACTAAAAAGGTTTTCCCGTATTTTCTTTTGTTTTCTTCTCTATAGCAGGTACAAAAGAAATGCTTAAAAATAGAAAGGCTTCAAGCTGGTGCTTTTCTTTCCAGAAATGGAGGAAGACAGGCGTTTTATTTATTAGGAGAGTCTGATAAGAAAGTGGAACAAGGCTTTTTACCAGGGTCTATAGCAACATAAGAAGGGGCAATGGTTTCAAAAGTGAAGAGGGTAGACTCAGTTTGGACATGAGAAAAGTTCTTTATGATGAGGGTGGTGATACACTGGAACAGATTGTCCAGTGAAGGTTGTGGGTGACTCATCATTGGAGTGTCCAAGGCCAGGCTGGATGGGGACCCTGGGCAGCCTCATTTAGTGAATGATGTCCCTGATCACGGCAAGAGGTTGGACTGGATGATCTTTAAAGCTTCCTTCTATACCCAAACCGTTCTATGATTCCATAGGGGAAACCATTTTATTACTGCCTCTGAAAACTCAGGAGATATTAGAACTTTTTTCAGAAATAAGTAGGTGAGAAAAATACATTTCCTCACTATGACTTAATCACAAACAGAATTTAACCTTGACCCCTCACCTGGCTTTTGCTGGCAAAGCAACTTACAGCTGTCAGCTTGTTTGGACAATTTAATGCCTGTCCCCTTGTATGAAACAGACTTTTCAATGACTGCGTATGCTGGTGTGCTGCTGGACAGTGGGGAAAGGGGTGTTTTTTAATTTTTGAAGATTTTGGAACATGATACTGGTGGAAATGAAAACAAGTTTAGGGCTATCTAAGCTGTTTTGGTCTGGCAGGGAAGAAGTTCTTCACTGGCAATTGATATAGTTCAGATGTTGGCATTCAGTTCATAGCACTGTCAGGAAATGTGAGTGGGAAAGCTGTCCTCAACGGTACAGTCCAAAGACTAATTTGGGCATTTGGGGAAGGCTGTGTAGAAAAGATTCATGTCTTAAATGTGCCCGTTTGCCTTAAATTCCAGAAGCAGAAGATGCTTTTATCAACAAGGAGAAGGTGCAGAAGGAGATGAAGGCTGCACCAACAGAAAATGCCACGCTGAGCTGCGAGGTGGTGCAGGAGAAGACGGAGGTGAAGTGGTACAAGGAGGGGAAACTGATCACCTCGAGCAAGAAGTTCAAGGCTGAGTCAGAGGGCAAACAGCGTCGGCTGGTGGTGAGCCAGGTGGAGAAGAAAGATGCAGGGGAGTACAGCTGCGAGGCTGCTGGCCAGAAACTCACTTTCAAGATTCATGTCACAGGTAAGACAGGTGTTGTCTGAAATACAGCAGAGAACAGTAAAGTAAAATCTAGTTTCCATTATACAGTGATCCAGTTGCAGTAGTCTGTGCTGAAGTCTTTCCCCTATACTTGATTGCCTAGGTTTGTAGCAAGTATTTGGATTTAGTATGGCACAAAGACCTGTTTCAGTCTGTCTGTAGAATAATAATTACTGATATATGTACAGTGGAAGCAATATTCAAGATATTATTCAAATCTCTCCTGTGCCTGAGATCCCAAACTGTAATTCTTGTTCACCGAAACATTTGACTAAGATAAGTATGTGCATTGAGGCTGGAGTGCATGTTCTACGTGCAGCCTTTCGTGGCAGGAGAAGCAGGAACTTCTCCTAGTAGTACACTGCCTTTTTACTATGCCTTTATGTTGGAGGCTGCATCTGGATAGGTGAGTCTGCTACTCACAGTAAGAGACCTGGTAGAGCTGACTATTCCCAGAGCTCAAAGTAAGATAGATATCTGCAAATCACACACAAAGAACAAAGGACTGCGTTGGTGAGCATATTTCCTTTGTGCCTTTGACAGTCACAGTTGTGGCAATGGTAGAGGCCATGAGGAGTCTGTTCAGGAAGCCAGGAGTACTGTTCTGGGTCATGAAAAGGCAGCCAGTGGTTTGACTATCACATGTTTATGTGTTTTGATGTTTCACAGTGGGTCTTAAGTAAAAGGAACTCAGGTTTTGGTTGCCTGCAGGACAGATGTTCTTTTGGGTTCAATATGTTTGCAAAGTGACTTGCAACCATGGGACTGGTGTTCAAGGACCCTCTTGATTCATTCAGTTCCTCGGTTCTTTCTTGCCTAGATTTGACACTTTGTTTCAACAGAAGAGCTGATATTCTCTAGTGAAGGCTATTAGTTTGGGCACAAGTGGTAACCTAAACCTGTTCCAACCTGTACATACAAACCTGCAAGATGGTCTCATTTCAGTCCTTCTGTTTTTCTTTTCTTCCCTCAGAGCCAAAACCTGTGTTTATAAACCAGGAGCAGGTGCAGAAAGAGGTGAGTGCTGCCCTGGCAGCAAGTGCCTCCCTCAGCTGTGAAGTAGCACAGGATACAACCGAAGTAAAATGGTACAAGGATGGAAGACTGCTTGCCTCCTCTAGAAAGTTCAGAATGGAATCTGTGGGCAAAACACGGCGTCTGGTTGTGGAGCAGCTGGAGAAGAAAGATGCTGGAGAATACATCTGCGAGGCTGCTGGCCAGAAGATGACCTTCGAGCTCGAAACAACTGGTGAGCATTCAGAAATTCTCAGCCAGGATTTTGTAGCCTTGTTGTGAACTGGGTTTTAGGGTGAAATCTGAGTTTTCTTTGCACCTGACAGTGTGAGAATTTGCTCTGGCCCTTTGTGTACCTCCCCAGTGCTCAGCTGTTCCTTCCCTTACTTGGGGATAACATCATTTATTCAAGGTGATGTCCAAACGGGCTTGTTAACAGTCCTCTGCAGTGCTTTAAGCTGTCATAGGTCAGCCAGAATTTCTGCATGTTCTATAGCCATTCCTACATGTTGAAAACACTGCACTGTGCTTAAGCTTCAGCATATGTTCCAGTAAGCACAGTTCCATTAATTCTAGGGAATTGGGTGAATTAAGCATAGATCTGAAGGCTGCCTTTGCCCAGTGCAGAGATGGAAGGACTAATGTAGATTTGACTTGATATTTTCCCTTCTAGGATGGGAAGGAGCTCCGTCAAAGTAAAAAAGTGGGCATTACTTCCCAGGGAAATAAGAGAAGTCTCATTATTCACAGGTGGTGAACTCTCATTTTCTCTCTCAGTCTGCAACCAGGTTGGGTTGCTGTTTCAGTACAGGCTGTTTTATGCAGGAACTCTGCTCCTGAGGTTAATCCAAGTTGTATCCAGGCCGTTCAGAAGGAAAGGGAAATAGCAGCACAGAAATATGGTCTGATTCTGACACAAATAAGTGCAGACCTGGACAGTTAAAAAGGATTGTGTGATGTTCAAGGGATTTTGAAGCAAAGATGTCCCCTTGGTAAGATTTGTGGCTGACATTCCCCATACACTGTGGGCACACAAGCTAAGGAGAGGCTAGTGATGAGCATGCAGAGAAGCCAATGATTCAGACAGGTTTGTAGTGACACGACATTGTAGAGTTCTGTCTATTTCTCCTTGGCATAGTTTGGAAAATAAAGATGAGTTGATTGGTGGTAACCAATATGGCTTCCTCAAGGTCAAGCCATGCCTGACAAACTTGGTGGCCTTTCATGATGGAGTAACAGCATCAGTGGATAATGGGAGAGCAACTGACATCATCTACTTGGACTTGTGCAGAGCATTTGATCCCATCCTGCATGACATCCTGGTCACCAAACTGGAGAAAAATGGTTTTGATGGATGGACCAGTTGCAGGATAGGGAACTGTCTGGATGGTCACACTCAGAGAGCTGCAGTCAATAGCTCAGTGTCCAGGTGGAGGGTGGTGTTGGGACCAGTGTTATTTAACATTTTTGTAGGCAACATGGACAGTGGAATCAAATGCAGCCTCAGCATGTTTGCAGATGACACCAAGCTGAGCGGTGCTGTTGATGTGCTAGAGGGAAGGGATGCTACCCAGAGGGACCTGGACAGGCTGGAGAGGTGGGCCCTTGGCAGCCTCATGAACTTGAGTGTGGCCAAGTCCAAGGCCCTGCACCTGGGTCAGGGCAATCCCAAGCACAGGCACAGGCTTAGAGGAGAATGATTTGAGAGAAGCCTTGACCCTGAGGAGAAGAGTTGGTCTGGAGGGAGGTGTCCCTGCCTATAGCAGAGGGACTGGAACTAAATGACCTTAAAGATTCAGTCCGTTCTATTGTTTTTCTACCCTTAATTTTACTTAAAATGTTTCAGAATAAATGAGATTCTGGTTTCCATGAAAACTGTTTGCAGGGAGCTCCACTGTAGCTAGTAAGTCTATCTTTTAGTTCAAGGGCAATAATGCACTGACTGTGTTGAAGAGAGGAATGACTCAGGAATGGATGATGGTTTAGAATAAAACATAATCCTACTTATTTTCTATGCAAATATGTGTAAGGAAAAGATGCTGCACTCAGTTCTGGAAATACCCTGACAAATATATCTCTACTGTTTCACAGCTGGAGATATCAAGATTGTTAAAGCACTGGAAGATGTGGAAGTGAATGAATATGGGAGTGCATCTTTTGTCTGAGATTTCACACGATGAGGTTCAGAGCCAGTGGTACAAAGATGACAACAAGCTGAAGGCTGATGACAACATCAGAATGCGGCAAGATGGTAGGGTGTAAGAGGGAGATCTTTCTCCTGAGTGGAGGGTGGGTTGGAGATCAAGCATATAAGACATGTGAAATGAAGTGAAGAAGGTTCAAAAGGGAGTTCCCCTTTTGTTTTGGGACTGAGGTTAGGGTGGAACAAGTGACATGGTGGGATGCTTAGTGTGGGAAGTGTGATGCTATCCCACCATCCCACACTGCCAGGAGCAGGTAGGAAATGAGTGCAGTTATTTCCAAAGTGGGGGTGACCAGGGCAGTCAGTTCACCTCTCCAAAGAGGTTTTGTCTGACAGTGAGTGTGATCCTTCTGTATCAGGTACTTTGAAGGTGACGGCGGCCACATTTGGTCAGTCCTTGTAGAAGCCATGTTTAGATTACACTTTGGTGGGGATGTGGACGTGGGGGAATGGGTGGTTTCATTGACATGAGAGAACAGGCAGTGATGCTGTGAAACCAGATGGATGATGCTCAGCCTGGCCATGTGCCTCAGAGCTCTTTGCTCAAGGAAGCAAAGTGTAGTTGTGGGTTTGCTCTCAAGAGCACAGTTTGGTAGGGATGAGTTGGTGGTTGGACTAGATGACCTTAGTGGTCTTTTCCAGCCTTAGTGACTCTGTGGTTCTCTGCTTCAGGAAAGACCTACTCGCTGACTTACACACGTGTCCAAGTCAAGGATGCCGCAGAAATAAAATCTGTTGCAGAAAAGGCAGAATCTCGTGAATCTTGTGCCCATCTTACAGTTAAAGGTAATTATAATTCTGATGACGATTTTGATTAAATTATCTTATGTTATAAACAAGCTAACATCCTTTGCTTTAATGTCAATGAAGTTAAACACCACCAGGACCTTTCACAGAAAAAAAAACTCCTACCTACCTACCTTTGTGCCCACAAAATCTCCAGCTTGTCTTTTGGGATTTACTTTTGCTAAGTAAAACAGATTATTTTCTTAGGAGGTTGATTTTCTACCTTTAGTCTTCAGATTTGTGTTTGAATGTTGAGGGATAAAAACATAGCTTGACTTTTTCTTCATTTTCTCTGTATGTTTGAAAAGAGCACAGGGTTTTTTTTTTTTAATATATACAATGTTAGGTATATATATGATGTTAAGTGTGATAAAGAAAAGGGAGACATTTGAGTTAGCACACTACTCAAGAGTTCAGTCCCCACCTTTGCCACTGTTACAATTATAAGGGCAAGAAAATCCTGGAAAATGAATTTCTCCTAAGTAGAGTCATTACATTTGAGCTACAGAGACCTTTACTAGGAGAAAACTTGTTGTTCAGAGCTAAGTTGCTGTATTTATCCAAAGTAATTATCAATGTCCGTGTTTCATTGAACCTCTTTTCCATTTCGTAATGCGAGGATTTTGATAGCGGTATGGGAAGGTCATGGTTTGATTTGGATGTTGGACTGGGAATCAGAAGATCTGGGCTCTCTTCAGGTTGTCAGTCTTATTGTCTGACTTCTTAACAACATTCCTTTCTTTCTATTATTTTTAATGACGTTTTAAGGCATTTTGAGCTGATAGGTGTAGTGTTCTTTTGCAGTAATGCTGACGTGAGTAAGTAGGGTGATAATGTAAGGGTTTTTTACATTCCTTCTAAATCTCTGCTTTCTCTTGTTCCATCCTTCTTAAAGAGCAATCCGTTAATCTAGTAAAGGAGCTGTGTGATGAGGATGTGACTGAGCCTGAAGAAGCCAAATTTGAATGCGAGATATCCATTCCTTCTGTGAAACCTCCCAAGTGGT
Organism: Coturnix japonica; assembly: GCF_054131305.1. Lineage (NCBI taxonomy): Eukaryota > Metazoa > Chordata > Aves > Galliformes > Phasianidae > Coturnix > Coturnix japonica. The sequence goes on along the minus strand of NC_140672.1, from coordinate 29,462,363 downwards.
ATCTACGTGGGGAAGTCTTACAGGCTGGCAGAAACTTGATTATGCAGCAAGAAGGCACCATCCACCAGCTGACCATACCGAAAACCACCACTGATATGACAGGCACCATTCAGTTCTCAATTGGCAAATCAAAATCCACAGCCAATCTGCTTGTCAGAGGTAACATATCCAGGCTTGGTTTACATCATGAAGATGAAGAATTAATTAACGTACAGCCTTCCTTCACTGGGGTCTTTGAAATATTGTGTGTGTGTCTGGAGGGTCTGCTCCATTTCCAGTTCAAAGTCGTTGGACAGTAAATGAGACAGCTGCATCTCAGTAAAAGATCTGTTTGAATAGCTGTGATGTGCTTACTATTCAGATCTACAGAGCTGAGGTTTTGTCCTTGGCTATAGCAAAGAAGTCAAATCAGGTGAAATTAATTGTATTTCAGAACTAGACAAGTTGAAGTTTGGTAGCACATAAGTTTGATGCCATTTGTCATTGATTTCATCTGAAAGAAACATCCAGGCTTTTTATCTGCTGTTGTCCCCAGCGTAAGATTATCCATTCACATCCTAAAGCACTTGTTATATTTTCAACTCACACTTATTTGAGTAAAAGCCTCAACTGGGAGCAATTTAATAAGCACAGAACAAGAGCTGGACCTTGCATTTGGTAGATAATATACAGTATTACTTTATAGAAATGTAGTCAATGGCATTCCCTATAGACAATCGTTTGTTTTATCTTTAGAGTGGTTCAAAGAACCAATGTGAATATGAAATGAAATGGAATGGAATACACGCAAGAGACTTTCCTCTTCTTCCAATTGTCCTCATCCTTTCTTTTCTTCCACCCCTGCTTTGCAGATTACCATATACAAATCACCAGGAATTTGGAGGACAAGACAGGTTTGGAACATCATTCTGTCATCCTGTCCTGTGACTTCAGGCCTTCTCCAAAAATTGTGAAATGGTTCAAAGGCCACACACCCATCGAGCCCTCTGAGAAGTACAAGATCAAGAGGGATAAGCATTCAGCAGGGCTCAAGATTCTGAAGCTGAAGCCCGATGATGCTGGTGTGTACAAGTGCAAGGCAGGAATTGCAGAGACTGAGGCCACGCTGACAGCTGAAGGTATGAGCAGGGAGGGTGGCCTCTTCCATATCCTATTTCACCTCAGATTTCTCTTCTTGGGGTTGATTTCTGCCGTTCTCTCCTGCTAACTTTATAAATGTATAATCTTCACTGTGAAGAATACACAAAGATCATCTAGTCCAACCATTCTACCACATCCCAGTATGATTTATAGTAACAGTGGTAACAGTTCACCTTGTTTCCCCACAGCCCGCAATGTAGAAGTAACGAAGCACCTGCAGGATGTGGAAATTGAAGAAGAGAGCTCTGCTGTCTTCTCCTGCGAGCTGTCCCATGATGACAAGGACGTGGAATGGTTCCTGAATGGCAACCTCCTTTACACCAACAATTACAATGACATCAAGAACGTTGGCAATTGCTGCACACTGACAATGAAGCAGGTTACGCCTGGGGATGCTGGCACAGTGACAGTGAAGTCAGACAAGGTGTCAGAAAGCGCGCGCCTGAAGGTGATAGGTGGGTCTGATTATACCCCTCCTGGATGTAAGAGATGCTAAGGAGCTCCAGTTCATTCTATTGTGCAGCAGTCCTGCTTCTAAAGCTGACCTCTCTGGGGTGACAAGTCATCAGAGGCTTTCTTCCAGTGGAAGGTTCCATTGCAGCAGATATCAAGGAAGGAGGATGGATTTGGTGTCCTGCCAAAGCATTCCATTGCTTTTTATCATCATTTTACTTAACACAAGGAGAGTTACAAGAGCAATTTCTATTACTGCTTCAGTAACATGCAGTGTCAATGCTGTTGTCTCCAAGGATCTATGACTGCAGGGAGAGATCATTCAATGTGTTTTTTGCCTCTGGAATGACTAATGACCAGGCTGTGAGCAACCCAATCTAGCTGTGAATGTCCCTTTTTATTGCAGGGGAGCTGGGCTAGATGGCCTTTAAGGGTCTCTTCCAATTCTAAGGATACTGTATTACTGCAATTTAGGGCAGTGATGTCTGGAAAATTCCCATTGCTTTTGATGTAAATGTATCTCATTTTGCCATGAAAATCACCAAACACATCAAGAATGTCCTGGAAATGTTTCCTTTCTGAACATCCCTAAAATGGAGAAATGGTTTGAACACCAGTAGGGGTAGGATGGTAACAAATTAGCTAATAGAAACATTTAATTTCCTGTCATAGGCAAACCCCTTTTTCTCACGCAGCATCCTAGAGTTGTCCTCTCTGTTTGGTTTTTCCCTCTGTACCTCATTGAATCTTCATTGTGCTCCATGGACTGAGCTGCTCTCCTTGTAGTTCTTCCAGAGCAAACCAAGAGATTCATGTCTCTATTTTTTTATAGCTTTCTGGTAATTCTGAGTGGAGAATGTCTTAGAGAATACATCAGTAAGGAATGCAGCCATGTTCTGCAAATCCTGAGTTACCAGTACTGCTACTCACGTCAGTCACAAATGCCTTTTCTCCATATAAACCTCATACTAACCTATCTCTTATCTTCCAGAGCTGAATATTGGCATTACCAAACAGCTGTAAAGCACTGAAATCCAGGAGGGAGAAGACTGTACTTTTGAATGCATTCTGTCCCATGAAAGCACTGATGAGTTCAAGTGGACACTGAATGGAAGCAGAGTGGAAAGGGGTGGGCGATTTAAAGCTTCTAACGTGGGTTGGAAATATACTCTCATTATCAAAAGTTTGACTCCTACTGACGCTGGGGAAGTCGTTTTTTACTGCCCGTGGTCTAACCTCCAAAGCCTCTCTGTCTGTGAAAGGTAATGAGATGGGAGAGATTCTGGGGTCTGATTCCTTCAACTGTCTTCTGATAAGATTGTCGTGAGAGCTAACTCATAATATGGTTAAAGTGAATAGCAACCTTCTACTTGAACCTCGAAGCACTGAGAATTTCTCTTAAAAATAAGTAAAAGGAGGCAACATTTTACACAAATGTGAGAACTACCCAAAGCACTGGGGTAGTGTTGGAAATGGGCATCTCACTACACCTTGTTCCGTTAACAGTAAATCAGGAATGATCTGTTGAGGGAACTGTGGGGGCAAATATCCTCTAAGTATAAGCTGAAGGGATGGCCTTCACATCATCTAGCTGTACAAAAAATTCCTATCAAGAACATGTGCATCTGAGAGCATCATCCGAGGCTCCCAGTGTGATGAGTGGAGAGAAGAGGCAGTTTTCAATCATCCTCAATGGGGAAGATTTAAGAGAGAATAAATGCTGCCTAGAATTCTATTGTCTGTACTTTGCAGATTACTGCTGGCTGTAGGATGGCCTCTGTTGCAAGTGCCTCTCTAACTTATCTCCAGCATGTAGATGCATGTATTTTGAGAGAGGCATCCTACCATAAGTGAATGTTACTCAAAAAGCAATGTTTTCTTTCAGAAAAACCTACTGAGGTAACAAAACAGCTGGAGGATAAGACATCAGCCTGAGCAGTGAGCTGTCGACAACAGATGTGAACATCAGGTGGTACAAGGATGGCAAAGCAATCAGAAAAAGCCATAAGTACGACTTGCAGCAGGAGGGAAGTGGGGCCATTCTGATCATCCATGACTCTACTGCCAAGGACAGTGGGGAGTACCCCTGTGAGACAGAGGACTCCATAACAAAAGCCAGGGTCACTGTGCAAGGTGAGTTGAAAAGCACACTGGGGATGGCATGTAGAGAAGTCGAGGTAAATATCTGCAGCCTGTGGGTGATGTTTTTCTCTTCTGTTTCCTTGAGCAGGATCAATTCTTAGTTTTCAGAAAATATGATGGATTAAAATCTTTTCCTTAAAATAATCTGGAAACTGAATGATTCCCCAGTGTGATGTGGATCTGGGCAGCCTGGTCTGGTGGTTGGTGACCCCTTGGAGGGGGTTTGAAACTAGATGATCTTTGAGGTCCTTTTCTACTCAGGCCACTCTATGATTCTGTGATCATTCTATGATTCTATGATCTTGGGTGTTAGTGAGCCAAGAAAAGATGGCAATCTGAATTAGTCTATATTGAATATGTGTAATCCAAACTATATGCAGTTTATCAGATGAGATCCTACCAGCGCATGTATAATGGTATTGAACTTTCCAGATATCTACTGGAATTATCAAACCTATGTAAATGGGTGGACTCTGTGGTCTTCTTAGACTCTTTGCATCTCTATGTGATATTCTGAAATGAGGGCAAAGGAGATTCAGGACACCTCTGTATGCTTGGGACTTGTTGGGGTAACAAATCCCTTTGTCCTACACCCTCATCCTTTTTTTTTTCCTTCCAGAAAAACCTAATTACTTTATCAAGGAACTTTCAGATGTGAAAATTGAAGAAGGTGGAAGTGCACTTTTTACATGTCAGAGCGAGAAAGCCGCATCCTTCGTCATATGGAGGAAAGGCATTGCTGAGCTCAGGCCTGGCAGGAAATACAAGAGGGCACAGAAAGGACGAGACCTGCAGCTGTGCATAAAAAATCTGGAGAAAAGTGACAGTGACGTGTACACCTGTGACATTGGTGATGCCCAGTCCAGAGCCAAGCTGGTTGTACAAGGTATGTGTGAGAGCCATATGACTGCGCATCCTGTTTCTCCACTACCAAGACATTATCCTGGTAGAATTTGTACATTTATGGCAGGTCTTTGGGGCTGCAGCTGTCTGGCCTGAATAGCGGTTCACAAGCCATGCACAGAGCAAGCTGCACGGAAAGGGAAAGAACTACTGACTAGAGCAGTGCCATTGAGAACTTTATGTATCATTTAAAAACCAAAAATGCTGATGTACGGTGAGGCTGGTGACCCAGAAATCAGTGTGAACTTTCTATCTCTGATAGTGTCCACCAAGGCTTTATATTTCTGTGGTTGAGATGTGCCAGGCCACTTAATCCACACAGTCCAGTATACTCTATTGTCCCTTTCCCCCCCCTGGCTGGGGGCAGGGCCCCTCTATTGTTTACCTCGGTGGCTTGCAGCAACTGGAACTCTCCCCTTCTTGGAAGAGTTCACCTTGGTAGTTGTTTCACCTTGTAATTCTTCCACTCATGCCTGAAGTGCAGAAGTGGATGAATTACACCACCTCTTCATGTCCTCCCCATGACTACAGAGGAAAAGCAACAAGGCAAGACGTGTAGTCTCATCGTTGATTCGAGGTGACTTATCATCGTCATTTGCTTGAATACGAGGACGTCTCTTTTTAATGGTTGAGATTTTCGATGATACAGGTCGAGAGGAACTCATGTTGTTTAGCTTTCTCAATAGGCGATCGTGGAAATCCTGGTTTCCATCATCTTGTACCACCGTGGATTCATCTACATCAGGCACATTAGCCAATTTGTCAATAATATCATTTTGTGTTCCCTCCATTTTGTTTAATCTTTCCACAATTTTGACAATGGCTGAAGTATACAGATTAACTTCTGTAGCGCTTATAAATAATTCAAGTTCCTGAAGTCTGCCAATTAGTTCATTCACAAAGGGTTTCCTGTCCCCTTTGCCATATACTAATGCAAGTGCACTGGCATGCTTTTCTGGAGCTGCTTTTGTAAAGTCACGCCACATTTGTCGTGGAACGCGGACTGCTTCAGGATCATGTAATTGGTTTGGATCGTTACGATTGAACTTGGGGCTGTATAGCATTTCCACCAGAGCACTTTCTATCAAAGATTGGATACCTTTCTCTATATCAGTCCATTTCTTTCTCTCAGGCTCCAAGTCCCGTTTAAAGGGGAATCTATCTCTTACCGCTATCAACATCCGCTTCCAGAAGGTGTAGGACCGATTTTGGCATGTGCCAATACCTCTGTCCACACGCGAGTCCCTGGAAATGCTACCCAGTTGGCGAGCTTCACTGCCATCAAGCCATGCACTGTTGGCACCATTGTCCCAGCAGCAAAGTAACCAAGTGACCATATTTTCTTTTGGCTAACATGTGAAATCCTTTCTTAGATCTCGAATTTCACTCAGTTTAAAAGATCGATCAATAATGATCGTTATACTTTGCTCACCTTTTGCTCTATCAAGCGTCCCAGGTGTTGATGGTGGCAACTGTGTTGATGAGGCTGCCCCATCTAGAAGTTTGGACTCGAGAAATTCTCGTAAAGAAAATCTAGCTTTTGGCTCCTCTTCAGACTCTGACCCCGACCCTTGTGTTATTTCCTCCAGGTAACCCTCCTTCTTTTTCCTCTCTCCTAACTTCCTCTGCTCCTCTAAATTCTTCTGCTCCTCTAACATCTTCTTATTCCCCTCAGACATCCTCTGCTCCTCCAACTTCATCTGCTCCTGAAACTTCTTCTGCTCCTCTAACATCTTCTTATACTGCTCTAACATCCTCTGCTCCTCTAACTTCTTCTGGTCCTCTGACTCCCCCTGCTCTCCTGAGTCCCCTTGCTCTCCTGAGTCCTGCTCTCCTAACTCCCTCCGCTCTTCTAACTCCTTCTGCATTTTCTCTAACTGAGTTGAAAATTGTTTTATTTTTCGCCCTCTTACAGGGGCAACCAACATTGTATCTGGTGCCCCTGGTAGTTGGTCAAGGTGTGGTACATACGGTTCAGACTTGGGGATGTTCCCCTTGGACTGGAGGGTGCATTGCTTGGATCGGAGGAGATCGCGCTCGAACTCCAGGGTGTCGAACTCAGCCCTGAGGGCGTTGTACTTGGACTGAATTGTGTCGAACCCGGACTCGAGCGCGTTGTGTTTGAACTGGAGAGTGTTGCGCTTTTTTTGTTTTGTCTTTCGCCCTCTAACAGGGGCAACCAACATTGTATCTGGTGTCCCCGATGGTTGGTCCAATCGGACTACATGTGCCCCCGGTGGCTGGTCAAATTGGACTACATGCGCCCCCAATGGCTGGCCAAATTGGACTACATGTGACCCTGGTAGTTGGTTAAATACATTCAGCTCACCCCGGAGGGCACATAGCTGGTCTCGGAGAGCGTTCCGCTCGAACTGGACAGCACCGAACTCAGTCTGGAGGCTGTCGTAGTTGGACTGAAGAGTGTTGTACCCGAACCGGAGGACGTTATGCTCGGACTGGAGAGTGTCGAGTTTGGATTGGATACTCTCTTGGCCCTGAGACTCTCTCTCTCAACCTCAAAATCTTCCCTCTCAGGAATGGTATTGAATAAGGCCCGATAAGCATTAGCTAGGCCCCAAGTCATTTGTGCCTCCTTAGATCTGCCTGAGCCACAACATTCCTGTCTCAAATATGCAGTCAAACTCTCAGGATTCTTTAAGTGTTCAGGAGTAAAGCTCCATGACACTAAAGATGTCTGTCCTCTAAAAGTCTCTCCAAAGTTTCTCCACACTCCCTGCCACTCAGTATTCTCTGACTCTAAGGAAGACTTCCTCCTGATGTTATAAATCCAGATACTGAGTGAGATCACTACAATAACCAACAGCAAATTGAGGGAGATTAATACGATTGACACTGTGGTCCACTGGGACAACTGGTCAGTCGAAGACTGCTTAAAAGATGCAAAGAAAAAAGGAAAAGCACGCTCAAAAACCACCATTTCCGTACTATTGGTTGCATTAGTTGCATTAGTTGCTCCCTCTGGAGCTGCATGCAAATACCAAATAAGCGTTGCTAACCATGCTTTCAATCTATTATACATTCCTATAACTTCATAGGAAAAATAGGCTAGCTTAAACATGGTCCAATATGTTTGGAGCATCGTAAAAGAGGAATTAATGAAATGCAGTACCTTATAAAGCACACTTAGTAGAGGGAACTTTTTTTTTTTTTTTTTTTTTTTTTCAATAGAGAGGGAAAAAAAGTAAAAAAAAAACAAAAAACCAAAGCTCAGCAGTGTTTATAAAATAAACCGGAGTATTGGCAGTCCGCCTGGACTTTCAAGGTCAAGCTCACAGGTGCAGAATCGCAAACCTAAGATAGCTCCTTAACAGGAAAAAAAACTTGTAGCTCTGTTAAAAGCTAAAAGAGCAACAGAAGAAAACACAGAAAAACAGCAACTCAATTTGCCCGCATTCTCCACCAAAATCTGTCACGGTTTGAACTAAAAATCCACCTGCGTCCGTGACAGGGGCCGTGGGCCCCGCAGGGGCCCCAGGCCGAAATGAAAAAGTTAATTAGGAAAAGAAAACAGCAGCAACGATCTAAGGAGGCACACTTATTTACTAAATGCTATATCGAAATACCGGATAACACAATATAATACAATATAATTGAAAATTGAAAATTGAGCTAACAAATCAAGCAAAATAGGAGAGAGAATGAGTCCCGTAACCGAGAGGCCTACTGTGAATCTAGGCGAACGGCTGAAGGCTCCCACACACTCCCCTGAACGCCAGAACTCGAAAGACGTCAGTCTGTTCTGCGACCGAGTTAATATAGAGTCCAGGTCCCGTGACCCATCGTGTTGTTCCCTGGGAGATGTAGTCTTCTTCTGTAAGTTGCAGATTAAGTAAAATTATTCATGCTTTATATGATGTTATGATGTGGAATACTGATAGCAAAATTACAAAATTATTAAACCATGACACCCTGGTATTTTTCTTTTTTTTTTCTTAAATATTTTCCTTTTTTTTTTCTTAAATATTTTCCTTTTTACTATTTAAATGTTATGGGCACATCTTATAGAAACACAAGGCTGTTTACAAAGAAGTGCATGCTGTGTTGCTGTATGATGAGCAAGATACATCTATTCTTCATCTAGCAGGAATAGTTGCTGAGCCTTAAGAACAGTTTCAGAAAGCTTTGGGAATTAGGGCGTTTTCCTTGTTTCTGCAACACAAAATGAAAATTTACGCTGTATACAAAGAAAAGGGGAGTCCGAACTTGTACGTTAAATTTGAAGGAGATCAATCTGGGGTAATATTTAAAAAAAAAAAAAAAAAAAAGAGGGAGTGTGGTCATCAAATACTATAAAATATATTAGCTGTTACTAGAATGCCACTTATCTTCCCCCCATACGAATCACTGTCATGTTGTATGTGAATTTGTGAGGTGGGTTTTGAAGCTGAAATTAAAAACTTCTTGTATGGCTGTCTTCATAGTGGCTATCCAGACTATCTGTAGAAATAACAGCTATTATGTAGTCAGCTATTCACCAGTTTTAACTGATTATAAATTACGTTTCAGGGTGGAGAACATAGCATAGTGCCTGACACCTGTGTTGATCCTGAGGGCATTCTTGATTCTGTGCATTATGATGTCATGGATATTAAAGAGCAAGCTGAGGCAGCACATAGTTCGATTGTATCCCTGGGGGACCCGAAGGAAGATACTGGCTGGTTTGAAAAGCAGCTGGAGAAAACTAACTTTGAACTGATGGAGACCAAAGAAGAGCTACCAGAGAAAAACACCAAACTACTTAAAACTGAAGAAGAGCTGATGCAGAAGAACAAAGGTGAGTTATGCGATGTGAAAGGTAGAAGACAGAAATAGTTCATTAATCTAAAAGAGAAATAACCAGTTTGAGTAGGAATTAGAGGAGATGTTCTACCTTTGGAACCATAGCCTGTAGATAAGTGATAGTTTGTTCCTTGTGTATATATTCAGGTTCAGCAATTCCACGGGTTTTGGTTATTTCTTTTCTTTTTTCCCCCCTCTCCTTTAAACTGCAACTAGCAGCTTTACGCTTTCGTAAGTATGGGGTTAAATGTCTATATCTTGATTTTTACTTTTATATTGTAATCTCTACTCTTCTTTATGTCTTGTTGATGCAATGTTTTCGTTCCAAGAAATATAGAAAACTTTTGAATCATTCCCAATAAGTGAAGACCACATGCAAATTAATTAATCTGTTCAAAAGCTACCTAAACATTAGAATATCTGGAAAAATTGATTACTTAATAAACTATCTATTGGCTACTTATGTAATACAACCTTTTCTGTGTGTTACAGACTTTGAAATGCAGATGATTAAATTGGATGAGTCTGTTGAGCAACTTAAAGAAGCAACTGAAGTAACTTTATCAAGAAGATGTTGTGTAAAATTGTTTTAATACCAACTTGTGGTAGCTTAAAATGCTATTCCAGTAGGCTCCATTAATAGATTTCTTACCGAGCTTAGCTTAACTGAATTTGCCTTTAATGCATTGTGTAATTCAGCTACTTAACACTACATTAGAAACTGATGACTGAATTTTTTTTATTTTTTATTTCCAAGAAAATGAATGCACAAAATGAAAGGATTCGAGAGCTAATGGACATCGTGGTGCAGAAAGATGACATTATTACAGAGCTACAAGACTTAAAATCTCATTTAGAAGAAAAAGTAAAAGATTATGTGAGTTTTACACATCTCCGTATCCTTATACAAAAAAAGGAAAACACTAATTCTATGCTTGTAATCAACACATTTTTGGAAAACTGATTTTCTGTATGTAGCTGGTACTCGCTTGAAATTGTAAACAATTCAAATTTATCTGAAGGTAGTTGTTGTTAACACAAACAACAAAAATATCAGTGTGTTCCACTAACTCCTGCCTCACACTCCTACATCAAAGGAAGAGCAACAGTAAAAGTATGTTGAGTAGAGTTGGAAGTACGAGTATGAATGGTCAGGATATCTCCACATTCTATGCAGTCCATAAAACTTTATCCTGACTAATGTACTGCGAGCTACTGAATATGTGAAGACTAGCTTGATTAAGTATGTGTGCATACCACTTCTGGTGGTTTTTGTTCATTTTTTGATGTTTGGTAGCCTGAAGTAGCTCTGAAAACATTTATAGTTAATTCTGTCACTCAGATCTCTAACCTTGTAAGCTTAGCAACTTGACCCTTCTTAGTCTTTGACTGTCTGCATCACTGCAACTTAGTATTTCCATGGTACTAAAGCTGACTGTGATGAGTAGTCATGTCCTCACCTATTACTTCTTCCAAGAACAAGGCTCCAACTCTATCTGTGAGATTGTGTGGCCTGAACACTTCTGAGGCTTTTCTTTTCATAAGCTACTAAAGATGAATAATCAGTCCTTGGCAGTGCCAGCATGGCTTAACAATCGTCATCTTGTAAGTAAGGAAGCTTCACTTGTGGTCAAGGACATCTAAAATATGCGTGACAGAGCTGACTAAGCTTTAAGGTTGGATTATATCTGTCACGATGAAAGTGATTTTAGCAGCTTAGCAGAAGTGTGATGTGATGAACTTGTATGAGAGCTGACCATTTGCTCTTTGACCATGTTTGTAATTTTGTTGACTTCTTGGAAACAGGAAATTCTTTGATAAACTGGTAAACTCTTGATTGTGTGCAAGTCTTTTACTTTGTAACCTGCTAGGCTCTTGCTTTCCCTTGTATACTCTACCAAGTATTGCACTTGTCATTATCTGAAGGTGTACTTGTTCTGTCTGCTATTGAGATTTGTAACTGATGTCTATAGAGTCACCGGGTAAATATTTTAGCTGTATGGTTTTGTGTAAATATTTGCCTACAGAAGATTACTGAGACTTAAGTGCTCCTTTTGTTAAGCTTCAATGTAACTGATCTTATATCAATACAGGAAAAGACTACCTACCATTTAACTACCATTAAGCAGAACCGGCAGAAGAGAACACTAATAAAGGAACTGAAAGCAGCCAATTTTCAGTGCTTTCAGTTAAAGCACTGAAACAAGAGAAAACTGAGTTGGAAGTGGGAAGAAAGCACAGTACTGACGAGGATAAGCCTACTGTGGAAGAGCCACCTCCAAAGAAAGGTACAGTTTCTTCCATCCTTGAACAGGGTGTCTTCCAAAACAATAAATTGCTTCCTATTCCGGATAGGAAGCAAAAGGCTGTGAAGCGCGTACCTTATGGTATAAGGAGAAAAGCCACTGTGTTAAACTGTAAATAGAAGTAACTGTTATGTAAATATCCCTTTTACAGAAGGTCCTATGTTGTTCATTTTGAATGCTTAAGAATAAAAGGTTTTTGCATTATTTTTTTCCTTTTTGCTGCTTTTTCCTCATCTGTTGATGCACTTGCAGATTTGGTAATAGTTTTAAAGCAGTTTCTTTAGGATTGTTTCAACTGCTGTTGCTGATCTTCTGAGTAGCATCAGCTGCTCAAGTGCTTTTTTTTGTTTGTTTGTTTTGTTTTTCCTGAAGCAACTATCAAAATTGTTGACGACCTGCCAATTGCTCGCTCATGGGCAATATTTGAGCAAAATGGTTTGGATAAGCTCTGATGCATTTAACTTCACTTCTGGGCACAGCTGAGCATCAGTGTTCCTAGAATTACGGAAGGCATATACAATGTAGAAGGGAAAATCTAAAACTTAGCTGTAGTCCCTTCCTTTCTTGTATTCCTCTTGCAAAATATGTGCAAGGGAGAAAGTCAAGGCCTTCTTTGGATGAGATGCTGTTCTTGGATGATTTGTCCCTGCTGCCTTTATTTGGCATAAATATTGAATCCTAATGTGACCACTGAATGGCATCACGCATATGCATCTTACCAGAGACTGAGGGAGGGATGTGGACTCCTCCATACTCCAAATAGTAGTGGGTTTGTTCTAATCATATGACCAAAGCTCTCATTTAAGAATTGCAGACAAGAAGGTTGAAGAGTTAAGTAGCAAAGAAGCAAATCTGATTCAAGAAGTTATGCAGCTGAAAAACAGCTTGGAGCAGATGAAACGCTCTCTTCGGGAAAAGGAAAAGAGTGAAATGGAGAAAGTGTAACGTATAGAATCGTAAGTAACCACTGAGTTAACTTAGAGCCCTTTGAGAATGAACTAGAGTTAAAAATAGTTAATGGGAACATCCCTTCGACTTAATGCATCTGCATGCTTATCAATGGCCAAACTACTACTTTAGGATGCTTTGGTATGCTACTTGAGTTCCAAGGGAAAACAGGAGTGTGCAAGGAAATAAAGAATAATATGGGGATATCTGGTGGTTTTGTTGTACATCCCTCAGAATAGCATCTGAATAATTTATTGCTTCAGCATCTGATTATGAGAAGCAAGCTGAAATTCAAAAGTAATTGTTTAAATCTTGTCACTGGTCTGGATAGATTTGAGAGTCTATTGACAAATAGAAACCAACAGGCAGGGCATGGATTAAGCTGTAATTGCTGTTTCCATGAGATGTGTAACAGTAATGTTCTTTGTGTCTTTATTTTTTAACATAAGGCTAGAAAATATTCTTTCTGAGAGTTCTGCCCTTGTACTGAATTTGAAAAAAGATTTGCAGAGGAAAGAAGAAGAGTATGCAGATCTAAAAGACAAACATTCTGATGCCGAGAAACAAATTCAGCAAGTACAAAGCGAGGTTTGTAGTCAACTGAGATATTTTTTTCTGTAAGATTATGCTTGGCTTTCAGCTGTTAAAACTTCTCAAACTTTAACTATGAAGCTGGAAATTTCACACTAGTGTGGCTAGCAGCAAATCTTAGGTAAAGTTGCCATTGAAGCTCTAGAGGGGACCAGAAGTTAAAACATGGTTTCACATAGATAATGAACAGAGGAAAGTAAAGTTGGTTAGTAGTCTGGAATAAGGTTTGTGAAGAGAATAGCTAATCTGCCTCTGGAGGGGACTTGTTATTATCTCTACGTTACTGGTGACTTGCCATTGGTATCCGTGGTAACTCCAAAGCCTAAAACCTAAGTCTTGTGAAAAAACGCTGATAACTGGGAAGAAGAATGCTATTTACTTGAAGAGAAATAGACTAATTTCCAGAGGCTCTTTAATATAAGCATGTATATTTTTTTTCTTCAATTTCAGCTTCAGTGATGTTAATAGTTAAAATTTAATTATTAGACAAGAAGATATATTAAAACCCATTTTGCAGGATCTTAGTCTGAAAGTTTACTGGGTGTGCTTGGGGTGGAAAATTGAAGCTTAAAAATGAATTCATGTCTTCCTTGGTAACCTTGCACTTGCTGTCGTTTTCCTACTCAGCACTTGTTTGTGAATTCCTCTTTATTTAACAAAGAAGTATCTGGCCAGGTTGGATTACAGAAGTCTTTTAATTAACCGTGAGCTGTGCTTACATTACAGGTGTCCACGATGCGTTCTGTGGAAACAAAAAAACACGACATAGAAAACACCAAATAGGAAAGAAAACCATAGAACTGCAAAGGAAAAAAAATAACACAGCAAAGCAAAGCACAGATGACAAAAAACAACAAGGAAAACACACCTCCCTGACATGACATCTTGCCTCCTGAGCAGGTCACAGTGTCCCTCACTCAGATGTAGAGCAGGGAGGAAGATGATATCCCATGTGTTCCTTGCTGCGCACTCCCATCTAAAAGGTCCATATGCTCCTTGGGAAGCACAATGCCACCTGGGGAAAAGAGAAAGCAGGAACAGGACATGCAGGCGGCTATCACCCAGCAGAAGGCCAGATCCTTCCATCTGTTATCCGCTCCTCTTTTTAGTCCTAACAGGGCCCCGAGGATACAGAAATAGCAGTGCTCAGCAGAAGGACTTGGAGAAGGACCGGTAGAAACTGTCGGGAGGACAACTGGCATCGTGTGGACACAAACAGGCTGTTGGTGCAAGGAAGGAAACAGCACCTGAGCATTTCACCAGACAGGTTCCCTCTTCTCGGTCTTCCTGCAAAGATACAAGGATAAAAACCTCATTTCCTCTGAGCAACAATTGGAAACAAGACCAGAAAATTATTCATTCAAAGGCACTTTTAGGAGATGTATAACAGAGTCCTTCCCAGTTACACGAGCTTACACTGTGGCCTTTGGAGAAACAAGCTGCCTTTGTGGTCCTGAGGGTTCCTTTTTGTCATCTGTTGGGCACAGCAAGAGAGCTTTTCTTGTACAAATCTATGCCCTGTGTACCTTTCTCCATCCCAAAACCTAGAGTTGCGGTGCAGACACTGGATGCTGACCAGAGCAGTAAAAGAACAGAAGAGGGGAAAAGCAGATACAGGTAAGACACCTAAAAGAAAGGAAAAGTGCAGAAGAGAAGGAAGGATACGGTTAAGAACAAAGGACAGAAGATGGAAAGTGCTATAGAGGATTGGACTGGACATGAGCAGATCAGAGCTACACCAAGGTGTGGCTTCTCCCTGTGTCCCTGTCCACCACTGGCAACATCCCCCAATGACAGGGATGCTGCTGCTCCAGCAGCTGATGGGGTTGTGGTCTGGGGTTACGTTCTATGCAGAGCCTCCACAACCTGCTACAGACCCCCAGTTCCCTGCCACTTCTTTTTTTTCCAGGTGTCTGCACACAAGGAACAGGTGTTCCCCATGCCCTGCATGCTGGTAATTAGTGTGGGCAATTACTGTGTGGGAATTGGGGGAGGGAAATTCAGGGGTGGGATAGTGAGGAGGAATTGGAGGGGGCTGGGAAATTGTTTGGGTGGGATTGTAGAGATCAGATATGACTGCTAGGATGGGGGATATTTGGTTGGAAATACTGTCATTTCTATTACTCATTGCTTTGTATAAGTTATTAAATGCTTTATGTTCCCTCTGCTACATCTCTGCTTGCAGTCATTTGTGCAGTGACAAAGGTCCTCAGCTCTACATGCCCACCTCCAGGGTAGGATGGAGCACCACAGATGGCAGTGTTCCACAGCTGCCACCAGCAGCCCCAGCTCGTCCCTCCACACCTGAGGTGTGAGTGGCTGTGAGAGGAATGTCTCTGTGGAAGTGCAGCTCATTCCTCCCCTCTGATGGGAGCAGAAGGCATCTGCATTTCCCTCATGGCTCTTATTTCCTGTGTTACTGTGGGAAATGAGCTGAGCCACTGTGCCTCTCTACTATGGCAAGCTCTGCAGCTCTGCCACTGTCTTTATACTCAGCTGTTCCTGTGTGTAATGCTCCACACTTGGACCCTGCAGAGCCCAAAGGCCTCCTTGGCTGCTGTTACTCACCTGGACATTGAGGGTGCTGTGTCTCCAGTCTTGGAACTGCAGTCAACAAACACAAATGTGAAAGAAATAAGAAAGGATTCTTTCATTTCACAGGCTTTCATCTCCATTGAAAGATGTTCTGCTGTGCAGCACAGCTGGGAGCATTTCATATGTGCAAAAAAGGGGGATAGGCCCTGGCTGTGCCCGGCCCCCTTCCGGCCCAGGCCCCAAAGCAGCCCCGACTGTGCTGGGTTCCCCTCTCACCTGGGCCCTGCAGTGGCCTCAGCTGTGCCTGGTCCCCCTCTGCTCTGGGCCCTGAGCTGGCCCCAGCTGTGCCTGGTCCTCCTCCATCCTGGGCCCCAAGGCCCTGCCTCTGCCTGCTCCCCCTCTGCTCTGGGCCCTGAGCTGGCCCTAACTGTGCCAGGCCCCCCTCTGGCACAGGCCCTGCCTCAAGCCCCGCCCCCTGTGGGCAGCAGTGCTAGTGCCTGTTGGTTTTGCTCTCTTCCCTCTTCTTTCCCTGTTCTCTTCACAAATGCTTTCAGATCCCCCAGGATGACGGGCACTGACACTGCTGCCTTCTTCCTGCACAAACTTTCTGGGCAGCTCAGCTTTTTCTACAGAGCAGCGTGCCTTTGGAAGTGCTTGGAGGATGTAAACTAACAGCAAGAGAACACTGAGCTCTTCTGGGTCTTTCTAGACATGGCAAAGGGACAGGAGAGAGTGCTCAGCCTCGAGTGGTTGCTTGTATGCAGAAATCACAGTTGTCAACATCTGTGCTGTTTTGCTGTAGGCAGTAGTGTGTGACAAGAAGCCTACAATTATCAATTTAGTGAACGTAATTAATTGTAACAGTTCCCCTTTCTTCTTCACTTGACACTTGGGTTATGGAGTTCTCCTATGCTATGTGCCGGTGTAATACCTCTGAGCCACAGCACTGTTGCGTTTAGCAAAGCTCATGGCAACAGGCTTTGGACAACCTCAGAGCTACGTAGATGATGAGAAGATATCCGATGATAGGAGAGAAAATGAACAAGCTCCAAGGTAAGTGTTGTTTTTTCCTTCTAGTCAGCACGCCATCGCTAAATCTTCCATGCTGTGACTTTTATCTTGATAGTGATGATCCCTTAACCTCACACCTTTAGCACAGCACTTTCTGTGGAGATTCCCACCAGTGACAAAGTATTAGTGCCGCTTTTCTGCCTGTTTCTTTTTTGTCTGTATTTTCCAGAATGTGGGTATTTCTTTCATTGCCCACAAACACTGCCCAGTGCAGGAGGAGGCAGGGACAAGAGTCAGGAGCAAGGGCAGAATAGTTTCTCTGTTAGTGAATGGAATGCCAATGTTTTCTGCATATGGACTTGCCATAGTGCTTCTTACAAGGCCTAACAGTGGGATGAAATGTGCCCTGAAGCAGGTGTGCTTGCAGGAAGGCAAAAGAGAATTGCAGATAATGCTAAGGGGGGTCACTAAGATGATCAGAGGGCTGGAGCACCTTTCCTATGAGAACAGGTTGAGGGAACTTGGCTTGTTGTGCTTGGAAAAGAAAAGGCTCCAGGGAGACCTCACTGTGGCCTTCTAGTATTTGAAAGGAGCGTATAAACAGGCAGGGGAATGCCTGTTTACGAGGGTGGATAGTGATAGAACAAGGGGGAATGCTTTAAAAGTGATATGGGGACGTTTAGGTTGGATATTAGGTTGATGTTTTTCACACAGAGGGTGGTAACGCACTGGAACAGGTTGCCCAGGGAGGTTGTGGATGCTCCATCCCTGGAGGCATTCCAGGCCAGGCTGGATGTGGCTCTGGGCAGCCTGGTCTGCTGGTTGGAGACCCTGCACACTGTGGTGTTTTCAACCCAGGCTATTCTATGAGTCTATGGCTGTACAATTGTATCAGACCTCAGGGAAGTCACGTGGAAGAGACAAGCCTTTGAAATTAAGCTTGATTCGCTTTGCCCCTCATACACCTGATCACTGCATCCCTTACTTGGCAAATGGTCTTTCTGTGGGGTGTAGATGAGGAAAGGGGAGGAGGAAAATAAAGCAGCTGCTTTGTCTTAGAGCTCTTGTTTCGTTGGGGTCTGGCCATATTTTCTGAAACTAAAAGATGATGTGTGAAAGAAGGACAGGGAAAGGCACAAGGAGGTTTTGGTTTTGGTGCTGACTCCAGCTCGCTGCTTGCTGCTGGGAAAGGCACACTTAGCTCCAAGGAAGGATGCATGCGTGGAAATCCAGTGGCCAGGGGCAAGGGGTACCCAGCAATAGAGGGCAACAAGAGCTGGGGTGATTTGCTTTTAAACTGCAGCCAGTGAAGTCCTGTCCCATTGGATCTGACATATGTCTCCCCATTCCCTTCCAGTTGGTGCAGAGATGGCATGAGAGGGACGCAATGGGGATGGACCGTCCTTACTGCCACGCAAAAGTGAGTTTCTCTTCTGGCTGTAAAACAGGGCCTTTCTTTAGTGGGGGCTGGACACAGGCTAACAGGACAATACTGTTACTGACATCAGTGAAATCAACACACCATCTCTTGTTTTAGGGACGGAATGGTGCTGGGCAAAGGGGGAAACAGAAAGCCCACGCAGGTAAGAACCTCTTGTGAGCTGTGGTGTGGGTACTTGCCTCTAAATAGAGCTGCATGAAGGGGTGCGTGTGTGATGGAAGAGTGAAGTCCACTGCAGATCTGTGCTGACTGCAGAAATGGCACCATGCTCTAGCAACAAAAAGGCAAATGGTAGGAACTACACTTGAAGAGTGGAAGTTGGTGGTTGGCTGCGCTCAAATCTTCCTCCCAGGAGATGCTCTTCAAGTGTTTCTTGTTCCTTTCTGCCAGAAGCTGACACAAGCAGAGAAGAGAAGGTTGCGGGGTGACCTCACTGCAGCCTTTCAATACCTGAAGGGAACTTACTCCCAGGAGGGGAGTAAACTCTTCGAAAGGGCTGACAATAGCAGGACTAGGGGAAATGGTTTTAAGTTAAAAGAGGGAAGATTTAGGTTGGATGTTAGGGGGAAGTTGTTTACTAGGAGAGTGGTTAGGTCCTGGAACAGGCTGCCCAGGGAGGTTGTGGATGCCCCGTCCTTGGAGGTGTTCAAGGCCAGGTTGGACAGGGCCCTTGGCAACCTGATCTAGTAAATGTGTATGTTTGGTGGCCCTGCTAGGCAGGGGGGTTGGAACTACATGATCCTTGAAATCCCTTCCAACCCGGGTCATTCTGTGATTCTGTGACAGCAAAGTTGGAGGACAACTGGCAGAGCAATTGCTTTACCAGCTTTTCTGAAGTGTATTTTGACCTTAACAAAGTGTATGGGAAACTGTTGATCACAGCCTTCTGATTGACCACCTGAGGCAAGCAATGAGTCAGCTGCAGGAGCACAGGTGAAGGTAATTCAGCTGTTCTACTGGAAGGGGTGGAGCTTGGCTCCAACTCTCCCAGATCTCATGTAAGGGCTGACCAGCACTAAGGAAGGATTTCTTTCTCTGGTGATTTTTTTTTTTTTTTTTGGACTTTACTGTGGACCTTCAGTGTTGGTGAGCATTCTCCCTTTATCCTTCTATCATATTAATCATTTGTATGAAGTATCTGTATACCCTATGTTTACATTTACATTACATTACCTATTGGCTGTTGGAGTGTTCAGTTGTATATCTGTATGCAAAGGGTCAAAACTAAAACAATGCATGTTTTATGTCTGCTCTTAGCAGCTTGGAAGGAACCAGGCTAGACCTTGTGGTAGGGCATTCTGTGCTGGGAAGTCAGCAGCACTGTGCGCATACAGCTGTTTATGCCAGGTGAGGCTGTGTGCACACGGTGTGTGGGGGCAAACGCTGCATTGGGAACATATTAGCATGAAGCACAGAAATACATGCTCAGAGGTACTATGGGGCATGCTGGGTTTAATTGTTTCAAGACGTGAAATTAGAAGGCTGAACAGACATCATGTGCTTCTGGTTTGGAGAGGGGATTTTAATAAATGTATTTGAAGTTCTACAGAAACTTGGTTTTACAGCAGGCAGTGTCACATTAGTCCAGTTTTTTTCCTATCTTCCTGAGGATAATTTCACCAGATTAAATTGCTGGTACACCTCGATCCTCTGAGTTTTAAGAGCTTATGCTGTAGTTAAAAGTTGCTTTCAGGAGTCCAAAGTGGGTCACCAGCACACGTACTGGCACTGTGAAAGCACACAACAAGACACAGCTGTTTGCTCTAAAACATTTATGATTACACAAAAAAGATAAAGCAGTTGTAACTACTCACTGCCAATGTAGGAATGAAGTGATGAAGCAAGCTTCCCAAATATGTGGGCACTGCAAGCTGGAATAATCCACTGGTCTTCTAATGCAATTCCTTCTAGATTTGGTTTTCCAAGTCCTGGGTGAAGGCAATAAACAATTAACAGTAACTGCTGGTAAATTCTTGTTTGAAGACTGCATTAGAAGAGTTTGCCATATAAATACCAGACTGCTGCACATTGGTCCCTACTGCATGAACAGGCAGGAATGGGAATCAGCAGAGCACACAGTCCGGCACATGGGAAAAAACCAGTAAGAACCAAACAAGGTAACACTTGATTTGGATTTGTTGAGATAGCTTCTATTTCTTTTCTTCAACAGGGTGCTAGTCTGAAATTGTTCTGTGACCAGAAGGAATACATTGGGCAAAGAAACTTCTGATTAGCTTGGAAACCATCAGGAAGAACAAAAATGTTCCTGAACTGACTGATCCTCTCTACAAACATTTCCATCATGTGGACATTCAGGTGCAGATGGATTGATCTAAGAGTAGAGTAGAGGGTGTTATATGACAATATACAAGCTTTTGGCTGTGGTTAGACCCAGAATATGGCTAAGCACCATGCCATACTGTACAGAACACCCCTTTGGCCAGCGTAAACCAGCTGTCCTAATTCTGTTCTTTCCCAACTCCTTGGATCCTTTCCTGAGAACAGCTTTGTCTGTGCACAACATGCTTAGCAGGAGCTATAAACATTGGTGTGTTATCAGCATTGCTTTTCTCCTAGAACCAACACATTGCATCATCCCTGACAAGCTGAAGAAAGCAGGTCTGTCCCAGCTGGAAATGAGCCACATTTACATTGCTTGGGCATTTTGTTGTGTTTGTTTATTTATTTTGTAGTTGTTGTTGTTGGGTTTCTTTTGGGTTGTGCTAACGATGAGATTTGGTAGTATCAGAATGTATCTGGTGAAGGGGGAAACAGTATTTGTTGAGAACTTCTCTTAGTTGTAGAACTGTATCTGCTTGGATGACACTGACCTCCCTGAGCACCGACTTTCTTCCAGAAGTATTTTCTTGTCTCAGAGGAAAATGAGCGATGTTGTTAACTTTCTCCTACCCGATTCCTTCCTGGCTGTTGGCATGCACCAGCTGTTCCAAGTATCAGTGTGTACGTTAGGTATAACTTGTTTTTCACTTTGCTTGTAGGTCTTTCAGGTTGCAGCCTATGAAGAAGAGGCACGTATAGCACTTGCAGTGCTGGATGCAGTTGAAGGCAAAACTGATGATGCTTTCCTAGCATTTGAAGCTATGAAGAATGTGGTTCACACTGGAATCTTGCCGAGGTTGGTTCCTAGCTTGCATTACCCCAAATGCTTTTTGTTACTTGCATTCCAGCTGATTCTCATTAATCTAAATACTGTTGCCTAGCTTTGGCAAAGAAAGGCAGATGAGTTTGTGAATGATGGTGTGTTGGCAGAAGCACAAGAAGAGCACAAACCCTGTCTTCAAAGAAAGCACTGCCTAATGAAGATCATTGATGAATGCTCCTCAGATCTGTCAGTAGCTGACAAAGTCATTCTTATTCAACAGCTTGTTTGGAGAGATGCGGTGGTGTTGCTTACAGCTACACTGTGGCACTGTTTCATGCCAAAGCCCAAATCCAGCTATGTGGGAAACACAGTAATGGCCCTCTCTTACTGAATGTGCTGCAAGTTTCAAAGCCAGCCGTAATACTGCACAAGAGAAATGTGGATCTGTCTTTGCTAAAAAGGCAGGAAGGTCAATGGGACTGAATAATCTGTTTGGTGAGAAACAATCATGCTGCCTCCTAATGCACTGCCTGCCGGAATCCAAGCAAAACTAATACCAGAGCTTCTCTTCAGCGATTCTCCTTTAAACTTGAGCAAGTAGATGCTCCAAAGACCACTCAGAATTACTCAAAAATGACTTTTTCTTTAGCTGTTCTGTATGCCTAGTCCAAAATGAAGCAAGTGATGAAAACTGTTGATCCTGTCAGAATCCTAACTCACAATGTCAACCTAGTCTGCTAGTATCTGTTGTTCAGGTGCGTAATTACATGCGTTTCAAATATCTAATACCTATAGTATTTGTTATGCACCTTTCTGTTACATTTCAGAGACTGAGAGCAGTGTTCTGGTTGTCTCAGGAGCATGCAACTAAAGGATGACTTCTTGAACAGTAAAAGTTTCAGTAACAGCTACCATGGTAATAGACTGAGGTTAGTTGGTAAGAAGCACAGACTTCCCCCAAGTAATTTGAAACCAGTCCTCTTCAGTTGCTGGTTAATGTTTTCTGGGATGTCAAACCCTCACAGTTACTCAGTGATTCAGTAGTACACATTGCTGCAGACAGCTCAGCTCAGAAATAAGGGCACTGTGGGGTTACAGTTGCTGTTGTTCTGAAGTAATTTAGTCTTCACGTTTGGCTCAATTTCTGTCCAAAGCTGAGATGACGACTGTGCCATCAGACGATCCTCCATCTGATGGTGCTATAATTGCTGATGAACCAGCACCTATCCTAGAGCAGAGAGCTCTTGCTGGCTTTCTCAAGCCACCTTCGATGTTCTTCTGTTATAAGAATAAGCCCGGATACGTACCTGAAGAGGGTGATGGTAAGGAGAGACCAAGTTGATTTTTGTGTTGCCTTTTTTGTGGGGAAAGGACATTTGGAACCAACAGATGCTGATACAGTTTGGACTGATGGGCAGCGATAGTGCTGCCTCCTTCCTTTTGGATGAGGATTGTGCGTCTCCCTTCCCAAATCTGTCTTGTGGCTCTCTTAATAAAATTACCAACACGCTATTTTTTCTGGAAACACAAAACGTACGCCAGACCTCTAGGCTGAAAAGCTGTCAATAGTGTAATAAGGCACCTGTACACAAATAGGAATGGGAAGCTTGCTTGCTGACGCATAAAGCTCTTAACACTTATGCAGAAGTTTTTTGTATGCTTGCTGGGCTTGTAAGTCTGGAGGGCGTAACAGACTTAGACTTCTCTGTGTTTGGAACATCACTGAGTAAAAAAGAAGCCTTTACAAAAGCTTTGGTCACAAAATTCATAGGATTATTCTCACACCTCTGAGACGTGACTATTTTCACTCTGTGAGGAATAAAACACGCAGCAGAAGAAACTCTCTCTGGCTCCTCTCACTGCACCTCAGGTCTTTTCAAACACTGGAAGGGAGACACAGATCTTACATTTCTCAGGGAGAGAAAGGAGTCACAGCTGTTTCCAAACCTGGAACCAGCTTCAGCTACTAAAACTCCAACCGTGTTTGAATTAATTGATTTCAGAGAGAGATTTCAGAGGCAAACAGTACATCATTTTATGGAGTGATACTACTTCAAAGGTATAGCAGTCAACAACCTTTTTTTTTTTTTTTTTTTTTTTTTTTTAGTGCCAAATTGGCATTAAGTGAAAATTGAACAGGTTTTGGAGCTATTTCAACATTTTCCCCTTGATTTTTGCAGCTCCATGGAAGAGAAGAAGCTCTGATGGAGCAAGAAGCCTCTCTGGATAATCTAAAAGAGGTGCAGTAATGTAAGGACGCTTATTGCGTTACTTGCCCTTTCTCTTGGTGGTCATTATCTGAAGCCATGCTGTGTTTACCAGGTTTAATGCTTCTTTCTTTAATGTACTTGAAACACGGAAATGGAAGTTTATCGGATCCTTTTAACACTAAAATGCAACTTGGCTTGTAATTGTTTCTAAAATGATCTGGTTCATCCTGTTTGGAATGTGATATTTCAACAGCAGAAGGATGCAGAAGTGAAAAGGCTTGAAATGCTGCTGAAGGAAATTGCCGAATGTCAGGACAACCTTGAGGAAGCAAATGAATCCATAAGAAATCCGTCGAGAGGAATTATTTCCTATGATCAGTAACTCTCCAAGTCTGAGTTAACACTGCTGGTTGTCTGAACGGGATGTCAGCAAAGCTGATGACTTGGTTTTTCTGTGACAGGAAGGGTGTGAATGCAGACAATTACTTTCCCCCTCTCTGTTTCTGAGTTCTTGAGGCATTTTTGCAGCATGGTCTCTACTGTTCTGTCACTTGTTTACAAGAAGAGAAAGGGTAAAGCAGTTGTTGGTTTGATCACTCTGCTGCTCAGGAACTCCGTCAAAGGATTTTGGAGTGTTGTTTACCAAAAAAATCGAGTTTTCTGTACACAGATATTTGAGTATTTTTCTTTTATTTCAGGTAAATGACGGGATTCTAGGGAAGAAGTACTCAAATCAATAGATGAGGACAGCAGAAGCTTGTTTCATCTACCTTGAAGGTAAGGTGTTTTCTTATCTGGACAAGATTCCTTTGTAGGTCAGTAGAAAAACAGAATTCCTTGTTCTGTTTTGTTGTAGTGTAAATATCAGTTTATAGTGGCAGAGATGCGTAAGGATACTGGTGAAGTGGCACAACAGATGACACCTTTCATGCAGGAGGAAGTGAGGGCAGCATCAGGAAGGGATCAAGTAAGAGTTGGGCAAGGTGGGAAATTCACTCAAAAGCCATTCAGCAATGGAACATTCTCTGCATACCTGTTGAAATAAGGAAACTTTTCTAATTTCATTTGTTTCATGAGTTAATTAGTTGGAGAAAGAATAGATTCTATGAGGGGGAAGTGGGCAGAGAAAATAAAGCTTGCTGCTAGGACCATCTTTTGAATTTTATGGGGTGTCTGTATCTACTTATTTGTTTGACATATCATGCATCATTCAGTGGATAATGAGCAGAACTGATGTGCTCTGGCACATGCCCATCTGCTCAGGTTTTGGCTTGGAAGATCATTAATTTGAAAGCTGAAATATGTGACTATATTACAACTACCACCAAATTCTGAAGTTGATGGGCTCCTGACTGCTCTTAAGGATTGGATCTCAGATGAGCACCTGAGCAAACTCCAAAGAGGAGAAGAAAGCAAGGACGGTCAGAAGCCTCAGTCTACTGGAAGAACCCACATCCAGGAGAAGGTAGAGGGACTGGAATTTGCTCTGCTTCATGTGTTTTCAGATTCACGTATGTATTGATTGATTTTGAGAATGGGAAAAGTCAGCCTGTTTAGTGTAGACTTTGGATAGAGCAATGAAAGCTAAACAACAGTTACTAATGCAGTACTAATCCCAGCAGTCAAATGCAATGGCTGATTTGCCACTTGTAAAATAGAGCCATCATTTTGAAGGGAAAGTGTCATGTCCAGTCTCAGCTTGCAAGATTCAGCCTTTTATTACCTGTATGTGTAACACTGTATTTTATGTGTAACACTGTACATAACTGATTTTATTTATTTATTTATTTATTTTTCTACAGAGATGCTCACACCCAATTGAAAATACTTTAATGTCTCTGTTGGATCTTGAAGTTTCAGTGAATGACTTATGACAGATCATACTATGTGATACTGAAAGCCTTTCCTTCCATCTCTCCAGGGACACCAAGGCATGGAAATCAATGTGGTGTTCAGGAGTTCTACTTGTACTGCTTTCCTTCATTCTCTGAAGGGTTTGTAGGCATTGCTGTTGTTCTTGGTGGTTGAGCTCACACGATGAATCTCCGCTTTACATGCAAACCTGTGTAAAGCTTAAAAATCTTAAAAAGCTTAAAAAGCAGGTGATCTTTTCTTCTATGCCCGTGGTGTCAGGAAAAGGTACAGGGAGGATCCAAAAAACCCAACTCTTAAATAGATGGCTTAAGAGCTGGTGCAGACACAAGAATTTCGGCTTTTTTGACCATGGGGCAATCTACACTGCACCTGGCATGATGACTGCTGATGTAAGCAGCCTGTCCCTGAGGGGTAAGAGGGTATTAGCTGAAGAATTAGCGGGACTCATTGATAGGTCTTTAAACTAGGAATGAAGGGGGAAGGGGGCAAAATAAGGGCTACTGGGGTTGAACGGTGCATTCAAGGGATTGTACCAAACTCCATGGGCAATGATTGCAGAGTGCAAAAGGAGGGAGTAGGGCAGGGAGATGCTGGGGATGCCGCTGTTCTAGCGGATCCTGGATCACTTATGAAGGTGGTGAGACGGACAGCCCGGCTGAAGTGCCTTTATACTAATGCACGGAGCCTGAGTAACAAGCAGGAGGAACTGGAAACTGTGATGCACTCTGAAAATTATGACAATGTTGCTATCACAGAAACATGGTGGGATGACTCCCACAATTGGGATACTGCCATCGACGGCTATAGAATCTTTAGGAGAGATAGGCGAGGTAGGAAGGGTGGAGGAGTTGCTCTTTATGTCAGAGATTGGATAAACTGCGAGGAGCTCCCCATGAGAAACAGTCAAGAACAGGTTGAGAGCCTGTGGGTTAGGATTAGAGACGGGACTAATAAAGGTCAGCTGGTATTAGGGGTATACTACAGGCCACCTGATCAAGGGGAGGCTGCTGATGAGGCTTTCTTGCTCCAGATGCGTGAGGCGTCTGGCTCACAGGCTCTTGTCCTGGTGGGGGACTTGAACCATCCGGACATCTTTTGGGAAAACCACACGGCGAGCTGCAAGAGCTCCAGAAGGCTCTTGGAATCCATTGATGATAGCTTTCTGGTTCAGGTATTGGACAGACTGACCAGAGGTCAAGTGTTGCTGGACCTGCTGCTCACCAATGCTGAGGAGATCATCAAAGGCGTCAAGGTTGGAGGATGCCTGGGCTCCAGCGATCATGCCCTGGTTGAGTTTGTGATCTCAAGCGATGTGGGCCTGGCAAAAAGCAGGACCAGGATGCTCAACTTTAGAAGAGCTGACTTCAAGCTACTCAATGGAATGCTGGCCAAGATCCCCTGGCGTTCTGCCCTCAAAGATAAGGACGTTGAGGAGAGCTGGCTACTGTTCAAGGATGCCCTCCTGGCAGCACAAGAGGTCTCCATTCCCCTGATTAAGAAAGTGGGCAGGAGAGGTAGAAAACCGGCATGGCTCAGCAAGGACCTGCTGAGAGAACTGAGGGTGAAGAAAGGGGTGTACAAGCTCTGGAAACAAGGCTGTGTCACCCGGGAAGAATACAGGGATGCCGTCCGAACTTGCAGATGTGAGATCAGGAAAGCCAAGGCGCAGGCAGAACTGAACTTGGCGAGGGATGTGAAAAACAATAAGAAAACCTTCTACAGGTACATTGGCCAGAAGAGACAGGCCAAAACAGGTGTACCTACTCTGGTAAATTTAAAAGGAGAAATGGCTTCAACAGATGAAGAGAAAGCTGAGGTGCTGAATGAGTTCTTCACCTCGGTCTTCACTGGTGGCCAGGATTCTAGTCTTTTTCACGTCCCTAAGTCTTGCACCCCCATACCTCTATGTGGGGACCAAGGAGGTAAATCCCTCCCCACTGTAAGGGTAGAGCAAGTCCGAGAGTGCCTCCTTAGACTGAATGAGTATAAGTCTATGGGGCCAGATGGCGTGCATCCCAGGGTCCTGAAGGAGCTGGCTGAGGTGGTTGCTGAGCTGCTCTCCATCATATTTGAGAAGTCGTGGCTGTCAGGTGAGGTCCCGGATGATTGGAGGAAGGGTCACGTCACTCCCATTTACAAGAAGGGGAGCAGGGAGGACCCAGGTAACTACAGGCCGGTGAGTCTCACCTCTGTGCCTGGGAAGATTATGGAACAGATCCTCCTGGACAACATGCTTGATCGCATAAAGAACGAGCATGTGACCCGAGACAGCCAGCATGGCTTCACCAGGGGAAGGTCATGCTTAACTAATCTTGTGGCCTTCTATGATGGAGTGACGGCGTTGGTGGATGAAGGGAAGGCGACCGATGTCATTTACCTGGACCTGAGTAAGGCCTTTGACATGGTCCCCCATCACATCCTCATCTCCAAATTGGAGGGAGGTGGATTTGATGGGTGGACAACTAGATGGATAAGCAATTGGTTGAAAGGCCGCAGACAGAGGGTGGTGGTCAATGGCTCTATGTCCAGGTGGAGGCCGGTAACGAGCAGCGTCCCTCAAGGGTCTGTCTTGGGACCGGTGCTCTTTAACATCTTTATTAATGACATCGATGAGGGAATGGAGTGCACCCTCAGCAAGTTTGCTGATGACACCAAGCTGAGTGGTGCAGTCGATACGGTGGAGGGAACGGATGCCATTCAGAGGGACCTTGACAGGCTGGAAAGCTGGGCTCGGGTGAACCTAATGAGGTTCAACATGGCAAAGTGCAAGGTTTTGCACTTGGGCCGGAAGAACCCCAGGCACCTGTACAGGCTGGGAGGAGTTGTCCTTGAGAGCAGCTTGGCAGAAAAAGACCTAGGGGTCCTGATAGATGAGAAACTTAACATGAGCCAGCAGTGCGCTCTGGCAGCCCGGAAAGCAAATGGGATCCTGGGCTCCATCAGGAGAGGGGTGGTCAGCAGGGATAGGGAGGTGATCGTCCCTCTCTACTCTGCTCTTGTGAGGCCCCATCTGGAGTACTGTGTCCAGGTGTGGAGCCCTCAGTACAAAAAAGACATGGAGATTTTGGAAAGGGTCCAGAGGAGGGCCACAAAGATGATCAGGGGGCTGGAGCACCTCCCCTATGAGGACAGGCTGAGGGAGTTGGGTTTGTTCAGCCTGGAGAAGAGAAGGTTGCGGGGTGACCTCATTGCAGCCTTTCAGTACCTGAAGGGAACTTACTCCCAGGAGGGGAGTAAACTCTTCGAAAGGGCTGATAATAGCAGGACATGGGGAAATGGATTTAAGTTGAAGGAGGGAAGATTTAGGTTGGATGTTAGGGGAAAGTTCTTTACTAGAAGGGTGGTTAGGTCCTGGAACAGGCTGCCCAGTGAGGTTGTGGATGCCCCGTTCTTGGAGGTGTTCAAGGCCAGGTTGGACGGGGCCTTGGGCAACCTGATCTAGTAAATGTGTATGTTTGGTGGCCCTGCTAGGCAGGGGGGTTGGAACTACATGATCCTTGAGGTCCCTTCCAACCCGGGTAATTCTGTGATTCTGTGATTCTGAACACCCACTGCTGTTACTGCTGCCACGGCTCAGCTCTACTTGTGACGTATTTATTGACCACTCAGAAGCTACGACAGCAAATCAGCAACAAGTACATTCGACTTTCCTGCCACAGGAACTGGTAAAAGGACTTCAAAAAGATGGAGAGCATTCGCTCACCGGGGTTGTACCTCTGCAGCACGCACTGAGGATGGCCAAGCTCAATAAAAGGACTCTGCATCTCATGTTTGTTTTGTTTTGTTTGTAATTGTTCATATATATATATTTATTTTAAGGTGCGTATTAAAAGTTTATATTCCGCAAACTACCTGGGTTTTTCCTTGCATCCTGTGACCACAGTGTCTGCTGACAGCACATCAGGCACTTCAAGCAGAAGTGCTTATTTCACAGTGGACTTTAGACATTTATCGTTCAACCTGGCAAGTGTGTAAAGTTGATCACGCTTCTGTCTCATTTCAGTCTCAATAGCTGAACTCTTAGCCGGACTTCAAATAAAAGCCTGTTAGAAGAGAGAGCAAACAAACTGATAATAATAGTGCTAGCAGATTCAATATACTAAATATATCTGGTGATAACTGGAAGAAGTATTTACTTTTAAATTATTTCTAATCAAAATTGCCTACGTCCCAAGCTGACCTCCCCGTCTGAATAATCCCATTATTTCAACATACCTCACATACTGGACGGTATCTTCCCTTGTTATGCAGAGTGCTGGGGTCAAAAAAGAAACCTCTGCTTAAAAATACAGCAGCAGGGAGCACGCAGCCCTTTCAACAGACAGGACCACTTTGAAGTTTAATACAGAAAATCTATTTGATATTTATTAAACTTAGTTTCTCCAGTTACAGTTTTGCATTGTACAAAGCATTTTAATGACACAGTAGTTAAAAAGATCTTTACAAATTGAAATGTGATACCCTATTCTCCAAATATTTTAATTGCCATAAATTTGTTTAAAAATACACATTAAACGCATGTTTCAGACACTAAACTTTCTATAATCTCAATACCACAAAATACATAGAATATACTATACAGATGTGGAAAAAATCTAGTTAGTATATAATACTTTGCTCACCATTAACAGCTTTATTATGTGAAATGCACATACTGACTTAGAAATCCTAATTTGAGCCCCAAAGTACCCTTTGAAATTTCAAATGTATTGCAACAAATAAAATCACAGTTGGTGTGTTTCTTTAGGTTTTGGTTGAAGACGGACGCCTAAATATTCCCATAGAAACAAAACGTAACACATGGACTCGTCATGTACAAAGTGTGAAACAGAGACATCCCATTAGTTACTAGCAGTACCTTTCTGTATGATTCACAAGGGCTTCATTTATAAGAGACAGGTGAAAAGTTACCTTCCCTCACCCACAAACCCTCCCCCCAAAAAACCCTTCTTCATCAAATAATAATTTCAATTAAGATAAAGGATTTTTAATAAATATATAAGCACTTTATCCTCCATATACAAAATTTCTTAAAACAATTTAAAAGGGGGACCAGATACAAATGTCAGGAACTGTGCTTGCAAAAGTCACGCCTGGTCCTTAGAGTTGAGTTTTCAGATGTGTAACATCAATGCAGCCGAAAAGAAGCGCTGCAGAAGTACTGTGCACCCAACAGCACCGATTCCCCGGGCTGCATATAAAAACCAAGTCGGGGAACACTGCATTCCAATTTGCCCGTATCAGCTCCAATAGCAAACGCAGAGAGGTATGACAGGAGTAGGTACGTTTCCATTAAGTTTCCAGATGAAATTAAAACTTTTACATAAAGATGGCCTATATAAACCCTAACGCTGTAACACAGCGTTTCAAATTGTTCAGTATAGTGTATTCGATTGAAACTCAGCTGAGATCGGCAGAGAGCAAAGAACTAATGCTGTCGATAGCTGATCTAGCAACGACCAGAGCTCGTATTGAGAGAAAAATGTACTTATTACATCGCTAAGCCCTCCCTCCCTGCCTCCCCTCACCCCCAATACTGCTGCTTTCAAATGGCATCATGGCATCAGAAACCAATTCCTTGAAAAGTAATGGAGTTTGACATACATCACGATTCCCTGATTGATTGATTACTTTTAGGTAACTTTCACACTGTGGAGATTTGCCTCCTGGAACAGCTCTGTATTTGTCTGAGTTGGCCACCAAAAGCTTTGGCTAGTCTTCACACTTCAAGATATCCAGCATTAACATACAGGTTTCCATAACACTGTTTCATTAGATGGAATAATTTAAACCCTGACCAAAATTTTTGTCAGAAATCTAGAAATTTGGAAGTTGCTTACTCCCCAATGGGTAATTCAAACTTGACTTGCTCAGGCCCTTAACATAAACGCTGCGGTGACAGTAAATATCTGTTAGGTAACTGAAATATTAAATACAACAAAGGTAGTCTCTTTTTCCAATAGTTTCCCATTCTGGAAAACTACATCATTATCTGCCTACGGCTTTATTTTACTTGCCCCGGGCAAGCACATCATTCCCATAAAGTACTGACTCTGTATGTTGGGGCCATTCATAAATACATTTCAGGGCTTTTTTTTTTCTTCTTCTTTTCCTTTGTTATCACAGCAATCAAGCCTCAGCAATCTAAAGGAATATACATTGCACTCCTGTATAATATGCAAGATTTATCACCAGTAAGATGGTGACTCAGCACTCAATAAATAATATATCAATATAGTCAGTTGCACCATAATCTAAAAACAAGTATAACATATACTTTGGACAGACTGATTTCATATATATATACATATATATTAAAAGACACATACAATACAAATTGCATACTGCCATCAAAAGCCAAGAAGAGCCATTCACACGCTCTACTTTATGGCTAATAGTTTCAAATCAAAATAAAAGTATCGGGCTGTTTTACTCTGGTGTCCTGAAGATTTGTTTATAAGTATAAATGGTTGCACCTTACCATCTAGGAACCTGCAAGTTTCACAGCAAATCCAATAATAGTGATATCTGAGCAAGCCTAGTCTGATTAAGCCATTTTTAAGATTCACCAACTGGGACCACGTTCGGTAAGGGAATTAAGATCTCAGTGTTGATATGTGCTTAAGATCCAATCGTCTAGGGAATCGTTGAGGAACCTGGGAGTGAGGGATCCCCTCCTCAGCCACCAGCGCAGCCTGCCTTAGTGCTGACGCTGTCTGCATTTCCACTGCTGTTGTGTAGAGGTTAACAAAAGGACAGAGTTGGACTGTTAGTCTGCATCGTGGCACCGGGATGGAAGCATATTCAGTATTTGCATTTTTTTAATTGCTATGAAATCTGACAAAGTACACAACTTCTGTCTTAGAAACAATGGTAAAGCCCAAATCAGATATGCTTTTGGAAGCGTGAAATTTAAGTGTCTCTGATTGAAATAGCCACAGATGAGTAAGGCATTTTTCAAATAACAAGACCACTGTGTATCTCCCATACAGACAGAAAACCTGGGCAGCACTCCAGGGAATGTTTCCCTGTGACGGATTCTGTCAGCCATTTCAGGTCCACATTTTAACACAATGTAAGAAGTCTTTCAGTTACCCAAAGACCCATTGACCTGGGGACAAGCAAAACATTTTTGTAAGAGACAACTGCGTGTAAAACCAAAAGGTATTTGTGGGACTCTAAGGAAATAAAAAGAGAAAATAAATTCCCAGAGATGAGACCATTCCTGCTTACAGTCATGGTCACGGTGCACAAAGGAGCAAGCTGGAAGCAGCCGCACCGGCCGGTGCAGCACTACACAAAAAAAAAACAACTATGAATGCAACTCCTACAAAGGTATTTTTTATATAGCGTCAAAAGAGTGCTAGGCACTTTAGAGTATTAAAGGAAAAATTAGTTGACAGTGTCCTATTAACCAGGATGCAGAGTCTGAGGGTACAGAGTTTTGTCTCTAACAGCAAACACGAAAAGAATGCGATCTTGCACAGTGATTTAATAAAAAGGATGCTCCAACCAACAGACCTGATCAGTGATTCAGCTCTAACGGGAAAAGTCACAGGTCCGCTAACCAAACACATGTTGGTTCGTATGTAGCAAAGCTCTTCTGGAAGTACAGAACACGCTGGAACACAGAGGAAGCTCTACGAATATGCAGCTACCTTTTAGTAGGTTACTCATTTCAAAACTTCTAAACTCTTAAAGCCCATAGGACATACTGCAGTACTAAGTAGCGTAGAATTCTATTCCTTCTTTCGAGGTTGCCATGATTTTGGCACTTAACCACGACGACACAAAACTTTAGTGCAATATTTTTTCCTGAACGTGCACGTTCATCTCTGGTACAGAACTAAGGGTTAAATGGGAGGTAAAACAAAGCAGCATTCCACAATCGCACTCTAAAGTATTCAGAGCTTGACTCTTTAGAAGACCACTGCAATGAGAAGTCAGTTTGCATGACAGACACTGGTACTTTTGAAAAAGAAATGGAATTTTACCCAAGTACTGCAGAAGACCACTGCATACAGTACACCTGGTCCTGCTGTAAAACATCTTGTAAACAGTTCATAAAATCTTCATCTAAAAGTAAGGCATAAGGCACACCAGACATGTTAGGGGCACTAAGCAATACTGAAAGCAGTAGCATTTTAAACCTTTGACTCAGACAAGCACCTCATGTGGAAAGGTACTTTGGTTTTGAGAGCAGTCGACTGTAACTCCACAAACTGTTTCTGTTACACCAACTCGCTTCCCTCTCAAATGAATATTCTGCTCCATCAAATGCATCAAACACGAATGGGACCTTCATTAACATGGGGTAAATACAAGTTTTAAATCCATTCTGCATCAAAACGATTAGACAACTTCCCTGTAATAGCAGGTGTGCTCCCCCACCCCACAATGGCTGTTGCACTGTCATGCTGTAGTGTCCATTAACCACCAGACATTTTTTCAGGCAGAAAAAAAAATGGACCTCCGTCTCTACTTAAGATTCCTGATTTTCCAGTCAATGAGAAAGTTGCAAATGGCAGTTCTGGTAGGAATTTAACTACTGTTGGTTTTTTTCACCACAAAACTGCTGATTTTGCAAGTGTCAAAAAATGACAAACAAAATGCGTTTTAAATGAAGAGAGATTAAAAAAAAAGCACAAGATTGCCCATTTCAGAAACCTTTCCTATATGCCTTTCCTATCAGACCGAAGTTCATTCCTACACCATTACTCTGATATTACATTGAATGCAAACTGTTTCATGATTTGCTATAGTGTTAACCAATGGTTTGAAACTGCCTTGAAAGCAACCCAAGTCAGAACCAGCTAAATATTTTTCCATATAAATTTCTTTAAAATTCATTTAAATGAAGTATTTTAATACATAGAAGAATATCTGGAATTTTTTCTATTTAGTACAAATTCTGCAATAATAAAACTCTAGCTGTCATTTATTAGTTGATCATAGGCATTAGGCATGAAAAGTATGGTGTTTCTACACGCTAGAACCTATCAATCCTAATTCCTTTTACAGGTTCTACCACCACAAGACATTACAGAGTAACAAAGCTCACGGAGTACTTAAATAAAGTGTCTATGTTTAATTTTTCCTAAGTACTTGGAAGGGTAAAATTTAGGGAAGAAACAGCTAAAAACTGCCCAAAAACTGGGCTTTTCAAAATTAAAATTAAAAAAATTAAAATAAATAGGATTTAAACTGACTATTTACGTATTGTGACGGGAATTCCAATGACTGATCCATCCATGATAGATTAGCCAAGCTACACCTTTATATGTCGCAAATTTAAAAATATTTAAATAACTTAAAAAGGGAATACTGAAGGAGTTCATTAACAAGATCGTTTTGGGTTAAAACACAAAACACAAATCAAGATGGGAGACATGTGAAAGCATTCTTTGTTTTTAGTGTCAACTAAGCAATGTGTTATGGCAGTCTTCCTTCTTGACATGACACAGTGTTGTGGAGATAAATCAGAGGCAGCGAGAAAAATGTGTTCAATTTTCCATTCCTTCAGTTCGAAGTATCACTTGGCATCCAGGCGCAACCAGTGTAGTCCCTGACGGGTGTAACGCACTAGGTCTGTCATGATGCTCGAGTTAAAAACCAGAGGGCCCATAGCTTTATCCAGTTCGGCAAAGAACTCTAAAACAACAGAAACACAAATTAGGCACAGTCGTTCTCATTGGCTGCCGTAAGTGAAATATTGCTCTCCCTAAAAGAACACCACCTCAGCACAAACATTGCAGATCAAGGCAAAAGAAATGAAAGACGGCTGAAGATGGCAGAAGAAAGAGAAAGAGATCCTTTCTAAGCCCATTTCTTTACTGTTTTGCAGAAGGTAAGCATAATTACACCGTGGCCTAACTGTTACAAAGCATTCTTGGCCTTCTCCCTCGAATGTGTATATTCACTCCAGGATTTCAGAAAAGGAAATGCACCAAGTTCTACTTCCTAAAGAGAAAAACTTGCAGGAAATGCAAGACTTATTTATTTATTTTAAGCATAGCTGGTAGGAAATGTTAGATCTCCAACACCACCTGACAACCAGGACAGCCAGCCCAGAGCATCGCTGTCACCAAAGGAATTACTTTCCATCTTTCTTTTACAAAGGACCCAATTATTTATCATTATGCACTGTTAACTCCAAAATTGAAAACCTGTTAGAATTTAACACAATGTATACATCTTAGGTTACAACTTGCCTTTGCCTACCCTTACCTTTCTGTTCTTTAGACAGCTGTTCAGCTTGGTCCCAAATTTCAGTGGCATAGAGGAAGTTGGATGTAACTTGGACGTAGCTGGCTGCCATCTGATGGATCCTCTGGGGGATCGTCACCGAAGACCCACTCCCTGAAGGGTTGGCTGCCCCAGAGGAGTAATTTCCTGAATTCCCTGGAGACAGCTTTGGAGAGACTGGAGACGGCATACCAACAGGCTTGCTGCTTATCCAAAGGAAAACATTACATTGTAAAACACGCACACAGATATGTCAGGTGTGTCATGCAAATGTCTTCCTACAGCTCAGAACATGGGATGCTAAGGCACTCCTACTTCACACACTGAGAACTCAGGACTGGCCCTAAAACAAGTGAGCTTTTGAAAACCTCTCATGTTCCTCCAGCTCCTGTATTTTAGCCTCACAGCCAAATCAACATGCAGCATCTTTCAATCAAATCTGTTGTTTAAATAAATTGAACCTCACATAGTAATAATGAAAAAATTAAAGCAAGGCAATTATACTGCTGTTGTATTTTCAAATAACATGATGCATATCTGAAATGCCCTCCTAAAATTCTGGTTTTTGTTTTGTTTTGATAGAGTAATCTATAAAAAGTCTGTTGTCAGGTTTCAAGAACAGAAGTAAACTGCTGTACCATGGAAGAGCTTACTGTGAAAGCACTTGTAGCCATCTGGGCTACAAGTGCATCACTGCAGCACTAATAAAGCTATTGTTTTGAGAGCAAAAGCATTACATAAAACAACAAACCACTGAGACAAGTGACCTGTGTGTTAAGGACACACTGAGAAGTTTTTTGTTCATTCCTCCCAACAAGGAGTTGCCTGAGAATATCTCTGTACAGCACATTTCTCAACCTCTTATCAGAACACTTACCTGAACAAAGGGATCAAAATCTAGACCTTAGAACAATTAGAAATTAGAACAAAAACAACAGAAGCTCAAGAAAGTAAAAGCTGCTCTTTGAGCACCTCAAACTCACAGTTTATGTGGAGAATGAGCTATAAACATAGAAATACAGGTAAACTTTTACTACCTACCTTCCCATACCAGGTGACGGTGCTTGAGAATTATTATAGGAATTCTGTTGGGAAAAAGTAAACGTATGTTTATACCTCAGCTAATTATATTTTATCTGGTTGTTTAATTGCTCATTTCTGAACATGAGTTCTCATGGCTTTTCTTTTAAGCATATAATAATATCAAAATATCCTAAATAATATCAAAGTACTTTCAAAATTGGGAAAAGCATCCATTTCACTGATGACTAAGACACAAATCAGCAAAGTTTTAACTTTGTTATATCAACAACAAAATTAAAATTCTCTTTGAAGCCAACTAAATTTTCTAAAAGCTGCACCAAAATATTAATAGGAAGCTATCATTAGGACCAATGGGTTGATGACATCATAGTCATGCTGTATCCTCCCAGCTTTAAACTGCTCAGCTTGAATGTACTTTCAAGGTCCATTCCTAAATTAGGGCATACTGGAAGTTCACGTGCAGCAATCTGAATACCAGGCAGAGGAATTTTAAGTAATGTAGAGCTTCAATTTGATTCGTTTTTTAATATTTGAAGAAAATATATATCCAATTACCTTCAGATGTTCAGTCAGAGTTTTAGAATATTTCAATGCACTTTCCTTTTTCAGTTTGAAAAGCCTTAGGTATAGTAGAGATTGGCACCGAAGACTAACCAAAGACAGAACAACAAAACATTTCCAGTTAAAGTCAAGCTTATCACAACATACCAAAAGTCAAAAATGGAGTACCCATGTTTTTAAAAGCTTTTCTCTCCCAACACTAAACAGCCAACTGTCAAACTGTAACTAGACAAAGTCCCACACCACCTTTACTTCTCAAGAAAGTAAAGAACAGTTTTGTGCCTTAAGCTGAAACTAGGTTGCAGTGACTTTACTGATACAGCCTTCACTTTTTTCTCATGTCAGGACACACTGAATCTGGTGCATGCTGCTATAGTCCCCCCTCCCTTTTCCACCTGACACAGTCAGCTTTGTTCAACTGCTTGCTGCAGCCATTTAATTAGTCCAGAAGGCAAATGACAATTCTTAACAGCCATTTCAAGTTTTGCCATATCACTGTGTGAACACACAGCAAAGACCCCAAACCCTCCTTCTGCTACTCCTCCCAAATCCAATAGATAATTTCCTTTCCAAGAAAGTTTCAAAACAGAACTGGAAATTCATTCAAATGAGTAAAGCAGTGTGCTCTGATTATGTTATTTTACTAAAATTAAAGCCAAGACCAGACAACAGTTTGCTTGTTAATGTAATCTCAAAGTTTCCCGAAGCATTTAGGTCACAGTCCAACATCAGCTGACCATGCAACCAACTCAACAGTAGTCTGTTATTTTGGAACACTATAATTTACAAAGAAAGCAAATGAAGAGCTCAGTTCATCAACAGTAACTTTATCAAAACACTAAGGATAATGAAATTCACAAAGGCACCTCTATCATTTTTAGCCATATTAACAATTCCATTGCATGCGACAAGTTACCAATGACATCGCGTTCTAAAATAAAAGCAGTAACTGACAGAACATTATGGAAGTCAAAGTTGAAGTCAGTCAGTCATTTTCTTAATAGCTGAAAGACTTTGCTGTTGTTAACAAGCCCTTACAGTAATCGATCTATAGCATCAATGGTACTGAACAGTCAAACAGAAAACTCCTATTTGGTTCAAAACACCTGAAAACTCAGTGTAAGACAGCATTTCACAGACTGAAATCTGTGTGTGTAATTAATCAGTGTGTAATATAAAGTTCAGGATACACGTACCAAAGCACTGCTAGCCTTTTGTCTGCAGCCGTAGCATCTGGTGCCAAGTAATTCTTCAGTTTCATAGTGTACCTATAAACAAATCACCAACAAGAAAACTATCAAGTAAATGAAACATTATACAATCATTTATCAGCCACCAAGTTCTTATGAAATTCAACTTTCAACTCCTTCACTGTTTCAGGTCTTTCCCTCAGACCCTAAACAGAACGTGGCTAGGCAATAATTGGAATAGTTCTGCTCTGCACACGTCACAAATTGTTAAGACATCACAAACTTTGGAATAAAGGATCTCAGCCCTCAAGAACACACTTGAAGCTTCAGTAACTGGAACAAAGTGGCTAGTGATCCGTTCTTAGTGTAGAGCAAGGGACTCCAAAAGTTAGTGGCAGAACATGAGTAAAATGCAGAAGCTTTGATTTCCAGCCCTCTTCCCCAACCATCTGAGTTCTGTGTGTGCTTTACAGCGCTTACTTGATTAATTCCACAGTTTCTGAATACATAGTGAACGGGGACTTGGATTCCTGAGCATTTTTCTCCAATGCATTCCCACACTCAATGAATGACACCACTGCATCTAGGTAGTACACAGCCTTCTCAAACCTGTCAGACTGAGAAGATTGGATAAAAAAAAATAAGGAAAATATTGAGAGGAAATACCAGAAAGTTCTAGTACAGACAGGCAGCAACACAGCACAAGCAGTAAACAAACTCCAGCATAATGTGCAAATACTGGATAAACATTGTAGATTTGCTTACCAATGCATCTGCATTATGTTTTAACTTCTTTGCTTGCTGTAAATAATGATCAGCTGAGTAAGTCCTACAATAGAAGACACATTTAAGGAGTCAGACCACCTACTCTGTACTTCCTTTTATGACAAAAGTTTGTTAATGTTACAGCTTTCACTTCATCCCCCTCTAACTCAAGTTACAATAACAGGAGGTACTGCATCACAATCCCATTTGGGTTCAAAAAATGAAGGCTCCTCTTTGCTACCAAAGACAACAACTGCTCACCATGGGCAAAGCAGACTCTGTTAAAAGAGAACAGGCAGCAGTGATATCCTGAAAGTGTGTGATGGATACATCAACACTTAAAAACAGGACAACCCTGGACTGTTTAGATCTACTGTTTGGTCCATCCACGCTCTGCAGGAACACACAGGGCAGACTAGAGTTTCTCCTCAAGGAGTGCACCATCTGCCAAATATTTGGTGCACAAAGCAGGCAGAGAAGCACGTTGCTGCAGAACAGCATGCAGATCTCCAGAGCATGAACTAGTACTCAGCATCTTTTGTGAAGCAAACAGGACAACCCTTCTCCACAGAAGAGCTCACTGTGCTGCAAGATTAGCACCCCCAAAAAGGGAAAGGCACCCTCTGCTTTTCTTACCTGTCATCAAAAACAAGTTTTGCTCTTCTGGACTTTGAGCTCTCTGTAGATGGAGCAGAAACAGGAGGGCAGTTCGATGAATTGTTCAGAATCTTCTCCTGAAAGGAAAATGGTCACCGAATCATGTCAGGACTTTTTTTTATTTTTATATTCTCAAAGACAAAGAGGAATTTACTGTACACATTTTTCCCATGATTTCACACTCCGTAAGCAGTAAGTTCAGTTTAGTAGCTGCTTTAGCTGCCATTCACCATACAATAACACAGTTTCCCTGAGGCTTTCATCTCATGCTGGCACAGGGGATGACACAGAGGCTATAATTAAGCTGAGCCCTACTACACTAGGAGATCTCCCTTATTGCTAAATCATGATTTTCCACTCTGAACAAAGAGGCTATATATACTTCTATGACTTCTCATGTCTTTCAACAATAAACTACTGAATGTCTCTGGGTAGAAAAGATTAGTATTTCAGAAACACCAACTTCAAGGAGAAATAACAGCTGTCTTCACAACATGCTGCCCTTGCTCCCCTTAATTTTACATGGCTCAATGTGACACTTCAGGCTAAAGAAGGGACATCAAAACATCTTGTGAATTCTAAGTGAATCTCTTCTCACTAGATCAACAGCATAAGGCAATTTCCCAGCTTCAGTGTGCTTTCAGTTCTTTGGAGTCATTGTGACCAAAGGCCAATTACACAGAGTATTTAATAACCTGCCTTTATCAGATCCTTGCTAATCAGAAGGATCTCAAAGTTGCGAGGCACTGCACTTGCACAGCAATGCCCTAACTACCAGTGTAACATAAAACACCACCAAAACATGCAGGGAAATGCAGCATTTCCAAAGTATGAAAAGAAAAACATCAAACAAGTTAACAGCTGGTTTAGGGACAGTTCTATGCTGATGAATAAGGAAAGGCCAGAGCAGCAGTCTATGATGCAAATCTGCTATCTACAGGCTTCCTGTAAGTGCAGACACCGATGCACACAACCTTCCCAGGTTTCTAAAATTTCACAGTAATGGCATGTAAATTAATCCAGCAGGTCTCCCAGTTTAAATATTGCATGGACTCCACCCTAATGACTAAGCTACTTTCTGCCACTGCCGATGGCAATTTGCTGCTTCACTCCTCCCCAAATCAATTACCCTTCCTGAACACTTCAGAGCAATCAAGGAGAAATGGTACATTTGGAATCCCAAAGATAAAGGTGAAATCCCTCCAACTTGAACATATTACACTCAAATCTGGTTATACAACAGAAATTACTCTATGAAGATACCCAGATGTGCTCACAAGTTTACTCCTGTCCAGTAATACACATTTATATACTAATGAAAAAGCACATTACATATCATGACCTTACACTATCATCATCTTATAATGTTTTTGAAACCCTTCAACTACATATGTTCTTAATCTAAGTTGCTTAAAAAACACTTTCTGCATCACCTTTTCCACAGTGTTTTCTCTACTCTAACCACAGAGAGCTCTGTACCATCCTGATCTGGAATCAGATGAACCTTTCTAGAATCCTAGGGTGAAAAATGAGAGCCACAGCTTTGTATCTCAGCACTGTGCACGGACCCAGCTCCTGTTCTCCTTAAAACGAGGACAAGATCTGTACTTGCTCCAGCGACATAAGAGTAACCTCATTATTCATTCAGTGTGAGCAGATCTGTAGTGATATTTCTCATTAACAAATTAAACAGCAAATACGCAGCATCTGTCATCAAAAGATGACTAAATGCACTTTAGTAATTAACATAAATATTTGGTAGGAATAAACATTAGCATTCAACAATCTCTCCTAAGTTATTTTCCAATTTAGAGTCTAAGCACCATGGTACGAAACAAGGCAAATCTGAAACTAATTACATTTCAACAACTGCAAATTATTTAGATGACACTGCACGTCAAAATGCAAAGCCAAGAAATAAGTTCAAGGCATTCACAGAACAAGCCCTTTACCTTTGTTTCTTTAGCACTGCCAGAACCTTTTCCCTCTATCTTCCTCTGTTTAGAAGATGAGCAGCTTTTACTGCCACTGCTGCTGTCCTTACTAACATTGCTGCTGGACTTCAAGGATGATGACGGACTGGCTGTCCTCTTCCGGGACCCGTGCTCTTGTTTGGAATCCTTCTGAAGGACTGGGGCAGCAGGAGATGGCAGTAAATCCTTCTCTTTAACAGCACTTGGTTTTAAAGACCTGGACAAAATGAATACATTCAGTTTTGTTTTTTACTTTTCAAAATAGAAATAAAACAAAAATCCAGCATCACCTCTTTTTTTCTCTCCACACCCTTCCCCCATTTAAGCCTTT
Source organism: Coturnix japonica (assembly GCF_054131305.1). Lineage (NCBI taxonomy): Eukaryota > Metazoa > Chordata > Aves > Galliformes > Phasianidae > Coturnix > Coturnix japonica. The sequence goes on along the minus strand of NC_140672.1, from coordinate 29,420,139 downwards.
TCCCTCTCCCTTCCCCCCCCCCCAAAAAAATAATAAAACAAGATTTTTAATGTTAAACATAGCAAGACAGATTCAGAGGAAGCAAATTATCACCACAGTAACTAAACGTTACGAAGCCTGATTAAACTAGTTTTCACCACTTTATCTGTTCTGACCTGAAAACGCAGAAGGCAAGTTCTAACCATAAAACCACATCCCTCAACAGTTCTTAAAAACACCCTAAACACTTGTAATGTTAGAAATGAATGCCAGCGTTAGCGCCAGTCTGTCTATTGCAGACAAGTCAGCCTAACAGCTCAGAAAAAAGATGGCCCAGATAACTGTTCTCTAGAAGCCATTGGCCTTTTGGTACAGTCTTACCTTGGCTGCTGAGGATTCCAGTTGCTAATTCTGGCATCCCTTTTCACAGAGAACAGTACACAAAATAACTACTTACATGAAGCTTTTGAAAAACCATCTTGTTGCATTTAACCAAGTGCCCTTCAGAAAATCACACCAGCAACAAAACAAAATATCAGGACTAAAGGAAAAAAAACATGACAGACGAGCATCCATTTTTTCTACATTTCTTAACAGAAACAAAGAAGGCATTTAACTCAGAAAGACTTCTAGCATCTGTAGCCAGAAGCTGCAGCTTCTCACACATCAGTAATTCAACAAATATTCGCTGTAGAGAATTTTTTTTCCATGATGTAATTATACCAGCTGTCTGTTGTTTGATCTGAAAAAGGTGAACCCTTCATAGTAGGGTTTACCTAGTCAATATTTTCAGTTATGGATATGAATTTCCACCAACAACTAATGGAAACTTCAAACTGAAGAATCAGAAACCATGAAATATTACCCACTGATTAGTAAGGAGACATTTTGTTGTGGAGGAAGGAGAAGAAGGTAAGGGAGAGATGGATACAGGCATGAGTCTTCTCCTTGATCACTCTGAGCCTTCAGTGCTGAAAAGACAGGCAAGATACTCACTCCCTACTGCTAGAAGTCTTGTGTCCTGATGGAGCTTTTTCTTCTAGTTTTGTTTTCTTGCTTTCACTGGCTCTGTTTTCATCCTCATTCTGAATACAGCAAACAAGAAACACATCCAGATAAATGTCTACATTTACAGCTTCACGAAGACAGTAATTTTTCACATTTAATGGATTTAATTCAGTGGGCGTCTTGCAGCGTACAGAATAATACCTGTACAGGCTACAGAAACATCCCCTGAAGCAACTACCTTGTATCATATATTTGAAAAGTGGCAGTCTCAAGTTGTTCATTTTATAACACGCATATCACTATGAAATAACAAAAATCTGCCAAAGGCTTTGGTACGAAATCAGATTTTGTGCTGGGGAGTCAAACACAGGTGTCTTATGAATGCCAGGAACTGTAAAACCCATGGAGTCTGTAAGAGATGTCGAAGACCAGATTTTTATATAAACCTAATCCTAAAGTTGAAGAGTTTAAGAGGATACACAATCTGTGCTACCTCCAGGAATGCAAGCTACAGTGCTAACACATCTAAAGGTACAACCCTCTGCCTTTCATGAATGAAAACTCCAATATTCCCTATTACAACGGCACAGGAAGGATCAATTTATTCTACATAGAATAGGTAAGCAAAGTAATCTCCTAAATTACTGAGCCACTGCAGTGAGGTATGACATTGGTTACTGGGCCATATGCTTAACCCCTTTAGCAAGATACTAAAAGGCTAAGATAACAGGCAAGATTTTAATTACGATACTGTTACCTGTTTATGTTTCCTTTTGCCTTTTGTGGAACTCTTATCAGAAGGCTGCTTCTGAGATTCTCTTGCATGCTTCTCTGGCACATTTTTCTTTTCCACTTTGGGCACATCAGCATCCTTGTAAGGCTTCCCTGGTATTCTTGATAAGAGGCTCAGGTATCCATTTTGTGAAGGTACCCACTTCACAATAAGTGGGTACCTTTCATCAGGATCGCTGAGTGGTGAAAGAAGCTCTTTCTCTTCCATAGGAGAGAACATTCTTTGCCGAAAAAAGCTGTCATCCTCCTCCATGGAAGATTTAACAGGAGTCCTATTGCTCTCGGAGTATTTGGGTGTTTGTGATGAAGGAGGCAGGCTTTCATTTTCATCTGAATCAGAGGATGAGGTATCTGTTTCTATGAATTCCCTGGATTTCTGGGCAGATTTGCTTGAAGCCTTGTATTTCTTTTTCTCTGTTGTAGGCCGAGGGGAAGATTTGGGCTCTTTCTTTATATTAGGTTTTCTGGAACCTTTAGTGGCTGCCTTATGCCTGTTTGAAGGTATGTTTGTTGCCATGTCTACTGGGGTTTCACTTTCTATTTTAAGACCTCCTCTAGGCTCTTCAACAGATGTCTTTTCTGCTTTCTTGGGCTGCTTTTTACCCACGGTCCTCCTCTGTGTTGAGCTGTCACTCTGGGCAGGTGATTTCTGTGCGCCACGACTGCTCTCTGAGCCCTTTTGGGTGGGTTTGGAATCTCGCCCTGGTGTTGAAGAAATCGAGTCCTTGGATCCGCTTTGATCAGCGTACCCACTTCCTGTTCCCTGATCCCGTCCCTCTTTTTTGTAGCCTTGTGAGGATGGGATGTTGCTGTCCACAGAAGAAGCTGGTGACACTTTATGTGAATTAACTTTGTTCAGCCAGTTATCCAGTTGCCACTTGTTTGTTGGCGGTGGCTCCGGCTAAAAACAAATTTCAATAAAGCACTGTTAGATACAGTGTTTCACGTGGCTTCCATCTTTTCTGCAGCCCTACTGTGCTGCAAGCCAAAGCAAGCGGTGCACTCGAGCATCTGAGGTCAGTAACTAATGAAAAATGCATATAACTACAGATAGCAGGTCTGCTTTTTCCTTCAATCAGAAGAACTGCAGTCCACAGGAAGCACTTGCTGCCATGGCATTCCAGACTAAAAGCTACTGGTTTTTAAGCTACTGTTCCCATGTCTTCTGCACTCCAACAGATAACTATGGTAAAAATCACCTCAAATAACAAATGTGTGCTTATAGAAAATATAGTTATCATGTCAAATTACAGGTACTTTAGCAAAAGAATATGTGGAAATATGTGGAAATAATTCTACACTTGACAAGTTTTTGTTAAAAAAAAAAAGAGACCGAGAACATGTTCATTTTTTTCTGCTTTTAAAACTCAGGATTAATGCCTGATGACAGCCCAAATGCGTGACAAATCCTACCTCAGGGGATGCACTCTGTGATGGTTCATTAGCTTCACTATCACTGGAACTGCTTTCACTTTCAGAGTCAGATCCTGAACTGCTTTCAGACCCACTGTGGCTGCTTGAGTCATCCCTTGAATTATCTGCTCCTTCACTGTTATGTTGTGAAGGTTCAGAACTACTGAAAACAAAAAGGAAGAAAAATAAACAAACATTACTCAGTGCAAAGGCATCCTGGAAGTTCTTCCATTAGGAAGAATAAAATGTAATATTTTAACTAACATTTGCTAAAGAGTTCAACTGAGCACAATTCACCTTGTTCCCCTCCCCCCTTCACAATGTTGTCAGTATAATATTTGCAGAATATGTGTTGGCCACTGATTAAACTCTAATCACCTTCTGGTCTAATCAAAGACAAACAACTAACACTGATTTTAGAAACGAGATCAAGCCAGAAGCGCTGACTGGACCAAACATCACTACCATTGGATTGCAGCATAGAAAGTAAAGGAATGCCTACCTTCCAGGTGTGCTCCTTGGAACTGTTTTATCACAGTCCTGCAATTAAGAAGAAGAGCATGAGGCTTCTAGAAGCATATGCAATTACATTGCAAAGTATTGATATCAAGTCTTAAAGATTCTAAATACTTAGCCTGAAGAGTGCTCTAATTCAGAAATACAGAGGTTTAAATTTGCCTGCCTTTGGCTTGTACAAAAGGAAAAATAAATCACAGTTCTTTTATCCAAGCTTTTACCACAAATGTGTCATCTCAGAACCCTCCATATTCTGACAGTAGTTCTGAGATTTCCTATTTTCTCCACTCCCCCATGCCATGTTTTAGAACCAGATGATACAAATTTTTACTGTGCTATTCCAGAAATGTTCCATGCCCCAGTAATTAAACAACTAAATGCACCATCTTCAAGTTTTCCATGTGAAAAAATAACAAACAGCGGAACTGAGAACAGCAAAAAAAGCAGCATGGACTTCTGCTGGGTAGCACAGACTCAAGAGGTATGTTTAATTCAGCAGGCTGAACACCATCTCTGGCTGGAGATGCACAGAGTTAATATTGCCAAGGAGCAAAAGATACGATAAAAATAAAGGAGCTGCTAGACTTATAGTTACAGAAACAACCTGGGAGTAAAAGACACACACAGCAGCTCTTATCCCGAACAGTTGCTGCATGGACATCTGTGTGCCATGCACTCTTTAGCCAGCACAGAACATGAGGGGCTCTCCCTTAGGTGGCAGCCCATTGTGTGTGTTAGGAAACTGACTCTGTTTCCATTCCACATTTAGAGAAAGCCCATTTGAAATCATCAAAGCATGAGTCCCTAGGTAAAAAAAAAAGTACTGTTCTCACAAAACCAGATCATTTTCCTCACATTTGCATTTTAGAGTACCTGAAGTTTGTTTGAAAACTTGCTAATTGTTTTTCGTACCTCAACTGCAAACTCTCCTTCAGCTTTTCAGTTTGCTGTTGGACTACTGAACATTGCTGATGTAACAAACCATCAATACACTTGGTTTATTCTACTGAATCTTTGGTATCTTGTGAACATACCTGCTCTCCATCGCTGTCTTCGCTACTGCTAAGTTTTAAGTCATCTTTCAACATACTAAGTAAGTAAAAGGGAGAAAGTGAGACAAGTTTTTCCATGTAATTTAATTACATTCAAAGCACTCTTCTATATTCCAACAAGTTACTGTTTACAGAGCTGGGTGTGTGGGTGAAATCCACAAGTTACCATTTAAAACATTTAATGTCTAAGAATGGCAAGTTAAGTCATTCTTTAAAGAAAACTACGGGCTGTAGTGCTTTGATTCCTTTGTTCGTTCTTTAAAGTTTAGAAAGGAATTCTGACACGTTTTACTAATGCAGGTGGAGCTAAAACATCTGCGTTCAACCTCTTACACACCACGGACAAGAATACTGTTTCCCATTGAATTAAGAAATGTGATTGCTTCATGTCTAGTGGCAAAATCCCAACTGTTCGACATCATAAATTTTCTACTATTCTTCAAATGTATAATTGCTCCTATTTAGGGTAGTCATACATACACATACTATTTCATGACACTGAAAGTACAGGAACACAAAGAAAACATAGTGGGGTATTTGTGCTTATTTAAAAACACCTTCGTTACAAAAAAAAAGTCTTACTCTGTCTGGTTCGATTCACATCTGGAGAAAGAAGATAAGAAAGGATTAGAATACTTCCCAATTTCACAGTACAGCTGTTCTACTTATAATCTGAAAAGAAACAGCAACCTCGAGAATCTACTTAGACATCTATTTTCAGCTGCTACCCTTATCAAAAGATGCATTTATCTCACTTTTTAACGCTTTCTTAACAGAGCACAATCGCTTTATCGGAAATTCTATTGACACAGCAAACATCTCCTCACCCCTCTTCCCATGCACCTCACTTTAACTAATGTGAAGTGCTAACTCCAGTTCTTGCACCTTCCTACACCCTCCCATTCTGGAACCAGCACAGCCCTTTCATAGAGGACTACACTGCTATAACAAAAGAAAAGCCAAATGATGAACTCCTACTGCTACCACTTATTGAAGTGGCTGTGTATAAACATCTGAAACCTCATGTTTTAAGGAACTGACATAGTCTATAATAAATAAATAAATGAACAAGCCACTCTTCAATTATTTCCCATTTCTTTCTCACAGATGATTTGTTTTTTAATCTTATTAATACTAAAAATGTAAACAGAAAAACTAAACTTCATTTCGTAACTGCATCACAGCAAATACTAACTTAGAATACCTTCAGAATCTGCAGTTGCTTTCAGTAAACATTCCATCAGGTGGAATGGGCATTTTTTGTTTGGAAATTGTATTTAAACAGAATGTAATCAATTTTCAGGTATGAATAGGGCAGAAGACAGTTAGATTCTTCCTGCTGCTTTTTTATTTTTTCTTTCTGATGTCTGATTAATGAAGCATAATGTTAGGTCTGTGTACGCAACTAATAAAAATGCCTGTCAGTCACTTAAGAGAATGAGTAACTACTCGTACAAACTTAACTAGATCTCAAACTTAATTTACTGTCTCCTCTAATAACAGAACAGTTCCTCATCCTATTTGTGCAACTGCAACAAGCTGCTTCCAGCTGACAGCTTAGCAATGCACGTTTAGTAAATCCTGTCCCATCCTGCCCATTCTCACACACTGATACACTTCCAGCTCACCAGCCAATTCCTAGGGCCAAACTCCTGCTCAGTATCCTACAGCTGAGAAGAAAGCAGGGGGATGGAAGGAAGGCACAGCGCACCTGTTACACCGGTGTGCCATTATTTGCCCTACTGTTCCTGAAAATAGGTTGAAATCAACTTTTTTTTCCCTCTCCTGTTAGTTAAGTGTAAAGCATGGCCAAGAGTGTGCAAGAACTGACACATTCTGGTAAAGAAACAGCTACTTTCAGAATCTTTTAAAAGTTGACTGTTACGTGAGAAATGTTTTCTCAACTGCTACTTACGATTTGGATTGATGGCCATTGGATGTTTTTGATGAAGGATTATATCGTTCTAGAAGGAAAAAGAAATAACGCTGTACTCTTTTGAACACAGACAGCAAAACAGTCACTGCAAAGTGGACAGAACTAAACAGGCTTAGCCAAACAAACTCAAGAATGGCGGAGTGAACAGGAGAAAGAGGGACCAGCTGACGTCAGGTGCAGCCTCTCACACATTGACCAAGTGAGAGAGGAGCAGAGACAGACTGCCAAGAGAAGCAATGACCTTAATCAAGAAAATCTAGAAAGCTTTTTTAAATCGTTGCTGTCTAAACCAACACACACTTAATATGTTTCTGAAGGTGTGAAAAACTTCTGCTTCTATCAAGGTAGGATACAAGTGACAATCCTGAAGTAAAAGAGGATAGGTCTAGCTTAGATATTAGGAAGAAATTCTTTAGTCAGAGTGTGGGGAAGCCCTGGCACTGCTGCCAGAGAGCTGTGGGTGCTCCATCCCTGAAGCCAGGCTGGGTGGGAGCTGGGCAGCTTGGTCTGGGGGGAAGCTTGGAACTGGATGGCATCTAAGGGACCTTAGAGCCCAAACCCTCCCATGAAAATTATTCTATTACCCTCTACATGCTGAGGAGATCAATTAAATCAAGTTTTTAATCTGTTTCAGCATTCCTACGCAGCTTTTTAGTGAATGAAAAGTCTTTAAATCCAAAAAGCAAACTCATAAACCAAACCCTACAGTTAGAACACTGTGATATAATCTGCTTTTTGGTTTGTCTTCTTTTTCCTTCCCTGTTCTTTAGTTCTAGTAAATTACTAAACATAGCACAACAGAAACAATATCTGAGGTTGTTGGAAGTGTCACAGAAAACTGAAAATGGAGCTGAGAAATGGTTCTGTGTTTTTATCTATTTGGCCTCCCTGATGACATACCTAAAGATCAGCTGTTTCCAGAATGTAACCTATTGGCTAGCCTTATGGAATTAAGTTTTAATTTGTTTCCTTAATTCCCCACTGTATTAGGAGTTTAGATTAAGCTGCTTGTGAATACCTAAGAATAAACCATTCCGCTTTTACTATTTAATCTGTTTAATCACTTTGACAGGGACTGGTAAGACTGTTGGAAGGCAACAGCACAAATCTAATTCATTTTTGCCAGATATGTTACCTGGTTAAATGCTTCATTTCAGTAATATTCAAAATGAAGACACAGTCAAATAGGAATAAAAGGTGCATTTGTCTAGACTTTGGAAATACATTCTGGGATAATACACTCAAGAATATTAACAATTCTTGAGCAGTTCTCTTCAATTTTCATATCCATAATGCGAAAGTGGACAAGAAAAAGGAAGAAAATGCATTGTGCTTTTTCTATTAAAATATGAACTTCGTTGCTTTCCAGCATACCCAGGGGTTTTCTCTGTGGGTGTTTTCACACTCAGCTATTTTCAATCATATCAACCAAGGAAGCCTATTTTTCGAGAATTAAAAAAATAACAACAATTTAAAGAAACAATTTTATTTTTTTCCCCTTTTCTAGAAGTTATGAGTGAGTTACACAACAGTTATTAACTTTCCAGTTCTCAGCAAGAAGCCACAAATAAAATCAAGTGTTTATTTCATAAGTCTTGAGAAAATACGGACAATTTTTACGTGCAACCCATTCCATTACCAGCCTGGAGAGGTCTCATGATCTAATGGCCTGACTTCTTAAGGGGTACTAAGAATACTCAGTTGTAACAAAAACACTGCACATAGGAAAGGAAGTTTAATGTACTTACTCTGTTCTCCAGTGCCAAAACTGGACTGTTGAGACTCCTAAGGGAACAAAAGATCACAGGAGTTTTTTCAAAGGGAATTTTAACATCTCAAAAATCATGCCATAAGCAAGCTATTGTTCTGACTTTAAAGGATGGCACATATCCTTTAAAAAACAACAACAAAACAAAACCAACACCTACTCCCAAAGAAAACCAACATGCTAAAAACAAAACCCAGTGGTAACAACCAAACAGAAACAGGGAGCCCTTTCCTGGGCCCAAGCTGCCTTCCCCAGCAGTGACAGAGCAGCGAGTACATGGGAAGAGCATCCTTAGCTCATCTGTCCCACTGACCCATCTGTCCCTGCTTGCTTGCTTGGAAGATGGGCCACGTGCAGTTGTCATACACAGTACCTGAATCTCCAGAAACTGTGCAACTTCTGCAAACCCTATCTTCCCTTTCTCACCTTCATCCAAATCCTCATGTAACTGAGCAACCTGGCTGTATAAAAGCCAACAGACAGTGATAAATACCTGCCTCGATATACAGTGGATTTGCTGTCTATGAAACTAGCCTTGAAAGACAGAGCCTCGCCAATTCTAGCACTGGTAAGATCTCTGTATTCCTGTTCCAGAAAACCCAATTCTGCCTCCTGAAACACAGTACGTTATCAAACACTTGAAATGTTAAAAAATAAATAAATAAACAAATAATCAGAGAGTATTGTGTTACTGAAAACCTACTTCTAAGCTAGTGTGCCATTTTAAAATAGGACCTTCCTGACCTCCTTTTAAAATGAGGACAACTGCTGACCTTACGCATAAAAACAGAGAATGTTTGAGTCAATTCACCAAGCTGATAGATGTACTCTGTGACAGTGAATTGCAGGGGTTTGGGGCACAGCTGTACAGCAGTCTTCACAAACAGCCAGCTCAGTGACGTGATGCAATTTATAAATGCAGTTTCCAATTGTAACTTCATAAACACACAAAAGCTCTACCTGGCAAGGCATACTTACATATATCTGACTTCCTTTAACATTTTTATTTCAAAAGTGGCAGCAGTTGAAATCATGACTTGAATGAGTATTGTCAGTGGAATGGAGAAAGAGTGCAATTTTCTCAAAAACAAAACCTCTTAGGGAACTTTAAGATGTTCCCAATGCCCTTCATCTTTACTGACTGAAAGAAGAGACATTAAAATCAACCTATGGTTAAACTGCAAAGTCAAGATCAAGTTGCAGAAGTCTTCTTACTTCAACAGAGAGCAAAAGCCGTACTCTCTTCAGAATACAAACTGATTCTCATCTTTCACACAGGTTCAATGAGTACAAGCATGATTCCTCAGTTTCCTTTTTCCTGTCAACTAAGACAAGTAGGTAAATACTTGATAAAAGTACCTGATAAAATGTAGGTAAAACCAAAAAAAAGACCCTACAGTAATCAAAATACCACATATGCAGAACGACTGCGCTGTGCTGAGCACAAGATGAGCAACTGGGACTGTTCTCATCAATGTACATTCCATAAATTCTACAGAAAGTGTCTGCCTCAGTGCTTACCTCAGCCAGCTTCCTATTTCTAAGGCAGTATTCCAGTTAAGGGCACTTTAACGAGGTGTTATGCTTAAATGTGCAACTTCTTCCAAATAACTCACCATCTATTTTGCCTCTGAATACACGTCTCTCAGAAACTCAAAGATTAATAAAGAAATAAACAGAAATATATATTTTTTCAAGTCCAATTTCTTGAGAAAGAAGAAATTAAGAACATTTTGAAGGATGGAAATGCTTTTCACAAAAGCACAGCAGATTGCAGAAGTTAAGTGGAAGACACTTCAACAGGTAAGAAACCATTGCTTGGACTCTGACAGAAAATGGTGATTAGAATGGTAGTCAGGTACATAATTCTTACCTGTCCATTTTTGGTTTGGCTGTGGTGAATAGGATCCATTTCCATTTAATATCTGACAACCCAGGTCAGACCTCACTTTTAATTCTCAGAATAAAGTTTCTGGATCACAAGGATCACAAGGGATCGACGCAACTGACTGCTGCCTTCACAACTACTACAGCACGGGACACTGAGCAAACCCAGAGACCAGTGCACCTCTTCAGAGATGTCTGCAGGTCACCGCTCAGGTACACAGACATAACAGCTGTCAGTGACATCACACTCCCTGTTCTATGATGGAAAGATTCCATCCAATAAGAAACAGCTGCATTTCTGAATATATTTTACAAACACACCAGTCCTCCTGCTCTGCATTTTTTGACTGTGAACCCCTGGCTTTAAAGACTTACACAGGATGAAATTACAGAGCGTTAGGTGATGGGATAACATTTTTATCAAGAGTCAGGAATCTGTTTTTCACAGCACCCATAAAACTTTTTATGACCTATTTTCATGAAGTTTTATCTTCTGATTCAAAGACTTCCTGATAATTATAAGATATATTTATAGTAATGCGGACAGGCCCCAGTCAGGATTTTGGGTCCCTGCAAACACTTGCTGCACACAGGGAAAATGATCTTATGCCAGCAATCTTAGACATAAAATCCACCCATCCACCAAAACGAGCCTCATTTTCTACATGTAGGCAAAGTGTACCAGACTTCTGCACACAAGAGAAATGCTGTGAGATGCTGCAGCATATAACTTGTAAATAAATAGAAAGTTAAGGAGAATAAGATTTTCTAGAACAGTGTGGCTTGATTCAAGTAAACCAGCGCTGTGTTCAGCCTTCTGAATTCTGTTCCGGGTCTAGGCTGTACAAGCCTACGGCTCACTAACTTGCTGGAATTTGGAGAAATCCCACTGCCAAGAATGACAGAGGGGAGAAGGCAGAGGAAATTACAGACTTTGGAAACAGAGAATTTGACAAAGTTCCATGGCTAAGATGTACGCACACAAAATAAATAGGCTGGCAGAAAGTTGAAAGGCTCAGGGGAGCCATACATGGAATTTTTTCGCAAACTTTGTGAAGAAACAGAATCCAAGGTTGACAGATTCAGAAAGAAAAACACAGCCTCCCTTTTGTGTTCAGACGTCAACAAGGCTGTGCAATATTATGCAGTTCCTATCTGCAGCACAAAGGCCTTTGTATTTCTGCACACTTTCTTTCCCCCCCTGAATCAAACAGCCACTGAGAGAAGAACGTAGGCAACACAGGCTGCTGACACCAAAGCTGCCCATAGCTCTGGGCTACCCAGGCAGTGACAGTACCAGGACCATCCAACCTTCTGTCAGCCTGTGGCACTTTGGTGGATGTGCACTTACAACACACAGCCTGGAACATTTGGCCAAAAAGCAACCATGAGTTGTAGTCGGAGCCTTTTGGAAAGCTCCATTCACACACTGCTCTGAATTCTTAAATGTTGAAAAGCTGGATAACTTAAAAAGTAGTCTGTCTGTGTGCTTCAAACAAAGAAGTAACTAACAACTCTATTAAAATCTTTGATCAAATTTAAATGCAACTTTGCCCAGTTATCATTTTCTCATTTTATTTCATATGGCCAACAAAGTATCTGTGAAGAAGATTTATCCTTCAGCCTGGGAAGACACAAAAACACCCAGGACACAGAACTCTAAGAAAAGCATTATTTAAAGCATTGCTTTTTAGGGAGGCAGGTGAAAGGAAGCAAACTAAAATGTCAGCCATATCTATTTATCAAAGACTACCAAGGGCTGAATGAAAGAACTGCCATTAGCAAATAAAAAACCACTTCTATGTGTTCTTCTGCATACAGGCCCCTATAAAACTGCCCTCTTGATTGCACGTCAAATAGGATTTCCTATACAGAGGAGATTACCACTGTCTTAGCAGAGGCTGAGAAGACACCTGTTCATAGAAAATAATGACTAAATCCCTACAGGCAGAGAAGAGAAGGAAAAAGACCAAAATACTTTGCAATACTTCATACTTATTTTGACAGTTTACACTTATTTTGATAGAAAGAAAGCCAAATGAAAAGTGTCTATTGATGCCCAATCCATGCTTATTCTCTAAAAAATGAAGCCGTTGTTAAAATCTACACAGTCAATAGAGTTTTTAGTCCCATGCATTAGAAGGTGAAGGAAACAGGCAAGCAGCCACACAAGTGAAAAATACTAATTAAATGGCCTGAAGATCCCTGTATCTTAAACCCCTACAAAGAGTCACAGTGACCCAATTCTCCCCAACCAACCACAGTAATGCAGTTCTTTCCCTCCCTCTGCTCATCTTTTTCTCCCTCAAATTTCCTCTTTCCCCTGAGAGGCAGATGAATTACAGCTGACTTCAAATAAATGGATCAATCACTTCACAAACTCAGTTCTGTTATTTTCTTATATTCCAATTCTCATTCTGGGCAAAGAAAGTGGATTTATTTAATCTGCAGCCAAATTCTAGGCCTTCAGCCAAGTTTCAACAGGGATTTTAAGTAGTACTTCTGTACAGCACCACTTAAATTGACCAAGAATAGTTGAAACACTAACCAGTGCTTCAAAGAATGTATAGGTGAGCTGCATGCAAGACTTTAAGAACTGTAGACATTGTCACCTTAAAGTCTATAATGTATTGGTCAGACAACGCTTTACTTAGCAGTAAAATAACATCAGCTCAACCTCACCACTCAGTTATGTAATTTTTAATTGGTATTTATACTGGAATAACTTGTTGCCAACACAGTTATAGGGGTTCTTTCCTGAAAAACCAGTTGGGGTTTTTTCTGTTGTTTCTTTTTTGCCCTTCAAATCAGTTTTACTGTATCCCAACCAGCTTTAGTTAGCTTCATACTTGTAGGTTTTAGTTATCAGGCACAGCAAACAGAAGGGAAGACAGGAATCAAAAAACTCGCAACTTCCCTCCTGAGGGAGAAAAGTCTTCAGCTGCAATGTTTGACCTCCCGCAAACAAAACAGAGATAAGGGAATGGCTTTGTTTTCAAAGTGAGTTTTGAACTGTATAATGAAAACCTTCAATGGTACCACTTAATGACCACTGCAGCAGAAGCAGAAAAAAGGTTTTTTCAAAAAATAAATTATCTTGTCTCATTATCCCTTTCCTCCCTTGAAAGTAGTCCCTGCTTCATAAGTATTAGCATAAATCTGCCTATGGAGATGATTAGTAACTAACTGTCCATCCTTAGTTTCAATACTTGCTTAAATGCTGGTTAAGGTGACAACTGGGACCTGAAAAGATTTCAGATATAAACAGATCTGTAGCACATATTTCCCTACAATTTCCACTACAAAACAAAAAAACACATTAGTACAAATGGCAGAAACTCACAACTTTGTACGGTTCAGCAAAGAGAGGAGAGTTGGGTGGAAAGGCTTCTTCACCCTGCTGGATTTCTTGATTTCGCCTTTCCCTTTCTTTCATACACAGCACATTTCGGTCTTCACGGTTCATGTTGCTGCAAAAAACAACCAACAATTCCCTGGTCACAGAAGGAAAGAGGAGGATGGAAGCACACCCTGTTCTTCAAGAGATCCCAGGCAAGAACCCCCCGCTGACTGCAGCTCCTCAAAACTGAAAAGAAGTTTGTCCAGCTTAAAACATTTCACATTTAGAGCAGCTATAACCTACAATCTGTTCCTGACAGGGACAGTTTATGCACTTAAATAAATAAATCACAGAGTCCTCAGGCAAACAACTGGAAGTTGGAGCCTTCAGCTCTGTTGGCACTGCGATGCAGCAGTCAGGAGTTGTCCAGGCTCCAGGAAATCCAGAAGGATCGGCCCCTCTGGTAGCCCAACAGACAGCACACATTACAGTGCTCTACTGCAAAAATGTAGATCAAAAACATAGAAATCTCACATATTACAAATCTTCCTTGGAAGCCTGGCCTTGCTGCTTGCATTAACAGCAACGTGTCAAATTGCAGAAACACAAAATCCACAAACAAGTCAGCAATGATTTCCTTTGAGGTTCATAAAGCACCAGGACTTACAGGAGTAAACAAAATAAGGTATAAATAAGGTCTCTAACTCTTTTTTGTACGTGTCATGCTGTACTTTGCATTAAGAGATTTATAAAAGTGGCTTCTTGATCTACAAAATGATGGTAGGTGCATCCAGAACATAAATACTATTCCAATTTAAGTGTAAAATGAAAAAGGTGTCTGCTCAGAAAGTCATTATTTCATATTTTCAGACAGCTGCCTGATTATTAGAAATACAGCATCATAATCCTGCCACAGAGCTCATCTGAAAGCTCTATGAAACCAGCTGTTCCATTCTGGGCACAACTTCCACCTACCACTCAGCTTTTAAAAAAACATTATTTGTGCTTTTCACCTTAAAATCATTTGAGCCTTTCACTGCAGTTTCTTACTCACTTGGCTTCATTTTTTCCTACTGCTCTGCCCACAGGCACATCAAAACCAGAAGAAATCCCCGGTGTAAGTTTAAATGTGTGATGCTTTAGGGTGTGAGTTTGTTGCATTTCCCTGAGATACCTGCACTGTAAGCAAGCTAAAAGCATCAGCATCATCCAACGTGACGCTGACATCGAGCCTAGGAATGTGCTAACTTTTAACGTACATATGAAAATCACTTCTTCTCTAATTGTGCTAAAATCAGTTGAACTCATGCAACTGCAAGTGAATGCAAGTCTGCCAGCTGAGGGAGGGCCCTGCACGCTGCAATGCAGCCAAGCTACAAACTACAACCAATGTTCACAGTGATGGCAGAACGTAAACCTGCCTTGAAAGTTGGAGGTATAAACAGCTTTTTCTTTTTTCCTCCTTCAGATTTCTTGCATATCCAAGACTTAAACAGCAACAAATGTCAGACTTAATCACAGATAGTGACCTGTTAAAGCCAACCATTAGGATCTATGCCATTTTACTATCAAAGGCAAAATGTTTGGCAGGGAACAGAGTATCTACACTACCTGTGGGTAGTTCATTCAATAAAAAGCACTAAGATAATGAATCATATGCAGCTATCCCTTTAGAAGATAATTACACTTCACAAGTAGAGAGTTACACTTTAACACGAGGATCTTCACTGAGCATCACCTTTCAAAACTGTATCAACATCTGTTGAAAAAAACAAGTGTACTATACAAAGATATAAAAACAAATATAAAGGGAGTTACAGTACTATTTGAGTATAAGAGTAAAAAGGTCAAAAGAGTCAAAACAGTTTAAATCTGCTCTCCACTAAATATCCCAAGACAGACGGAAAATTTGATTTAATATGCTGTTACCCTTTTTTTCCTCCCAGTACATTTCACTTGGGTCTCTCAATATGCATTATGCTACATTTATATTCCTAGTTAAAGAGTCATAACTTCTTCAGAGCGAAGAAGCAGCAAATGCCTGCCATGAATCTGTGCAATGAAGTGCTCCTTAAAAAATCAAAAATGCATGAAATGATCCAGAGCTGAAAGCTGAAAATCATCCATGCCAACCTTCAAGATTACCATTGTGTTTACAAATGTCATAGGAGAATATGATTTTAGTTCCCAGGATTTCCTGTCTTCACAATGAGAAAAATATCTGATATTTAGCCAAGACTTTGTCTTGAGGCTTGTATACAGAGTCATGTCCACAGCATGTGAACATTTGGGTGAACACTTCCAAGGCACAGCACGCATGCCAGTGCAGCTAAGTGCTTCTACCCTGACCTGGCCTCTGTTATCCTGATGAATTTTCATTCAGTGAAATGAAGTAGGATTCTTGGGGTGGGACATCGCAACTGCTTAACTGCACACAAAAACACTCTGTAACAGCATAAAGGAACATGAAGCTGTACTTAACCTCTTTAAGTGGGCTTTTCCTGCAGCCATATTTCTCATAAAGTACAAAGAGGAGAGTAAGCCATACCCTTTATCCTTTTCTGCATGTACAGCACCACACCACCCAAAGCAAAACACTGCTAAATACGTATTAATTCACATGGTAATATAGAGTGAATAAGATGGAAGTACAAAGATAGTAGGACTCTTCTGTTACCTACAGCACTCTGCTAGCTGAGTGTTTTCCTGGGAAACAACCAACTGAATACCAGTAGAAAATTATATTCTGAATCTTTCCTTTTGTGGACCCTCCTTAAATGAATGGAATTTCAGACTTAAACCCTATAAAACTGCAGAATTAAAATTGAAAAACTAGGACCTTAACATTTCTGTGCAAATCAAGATGAATCTGAACATTTGTAAAACATGACCATCTTGGGAAATGAGAAATGTCTTTGGATATTTATTATACCACAATTTAAAAACATTCTGAAATCTCAGTAGCTTGGGCCTGAGTTAGCTCCCAGTCAGATGGAAAGATTTTGTTTAAAGCTGTAAATCCTTCTAATGGTATTTAACTGTTTGAGTCATTGGAGAATTTCCTGTCGGAGTGACAAAGTGCGTAAATAAAAACTAAAGCATCTGAAATATCAAAGAGATCACTGACACCTTTGGCTTCAGTCTATAGGAAAAAGCTCGATTGCCTCATCTCAGTGCAGCACCCAGCACACAACATCAGGGCAGAACACCAGACAGAGAAAGCTTTTTTGTGTGTTTACACAAACAAACCCAGTAGGGAGTGTAACTGACTAGGATAGTTTTCAAGATTCCTTCACAAAAGCGATCCCAGAAATGCCAAAAAGTGTAGCACATATTTAGTCTGAGACTGAATTGAGGAAAAAGCAATCACTTCTTTCAGGTGAACACTCCAAAGCTAATGGGAATGCCTTTTTATAAACGCCAAGGCAACTTTTAAAGATTGAAAATTAGAACTAGAAGTTATTTTTGCTGTTGTAGGTGTCACGGAGTTCTCTCTAGAGCTCACTCCGGGACAGTGGGCACAAACCCGGGGCAGCAGGAACAAAAGCCCCCCCCCTTTTCTCTAGCGGCAGTGCGGCGTGGCCCGGCCCGGCCTGGCCACGTGCGTTTAGGGAGACGGGGAAGGGAAGGGAGATTACGATTAGGTCTAACAAAAAATGAGGGATAAAAAAGGTGATCTGAGAACGAATGGCAGTTTAATAACCTAATAATGCTAAACAAACAACAAGAGAGTATCAACAAAGAGAATACCAAGTCCCCAATCTCACCGGTGGAGCTGTGGAAGGCAGGAAGCTCTGACCACGTTGTCTCCTCGCAGGGAGCCGGCCAGCAACCCCGTCCCCTTCCTCACTTCCCTTCCGGTGCCCCACCCCACATGCCCATTAAGGCAGCCCACAGAAAAAAAAACTTGTCCCCTTTACTCCCATTATTAGCATGGTGTTCTGATGTGGAATACCAACACCAACCAAATTACAAAACAATAACATTCCACCCCTTATTACACATCATCACATCATGCCTAACTTTTATCAACATATAAACAGAACAGTAGTTAACATGCATTACATATGTACATACAGATATATATATATATATATACACACACATGGAATCACAGGCTGCACTCCCCCAGCATCAAATTTCCCTGTGGCACACACTGAACATCCCCATCCTTCTGCATCACCCACCAGGTGCACCCAGGTCCCTGTGCAAAGACAGTTCCACGGAGGGGCCTCCCCTTTCCAGAGGCTGGAAGGACCCAAACCGCTTTTCCCAGCATATTCTTTACATGCACCACAGGAACCTTGTCTCCCTCCACGGTACGCAGGGAGTTGGACTGTGTAGCACCGTCTCGGTTGGCTGATCCTCGGGTGTTTACCAGCCAGGTGGCTTCTGCTAGATGTTTCTCCCAGTTCTTAAATGTTCCACCACCCATTGCTTTCAGCGTGGTTTTCAGCAAACCATTGTGGCGCTCGATCTTACCAGCGGCTGGTGCGTGATAGGGGATGTGATAGATCCACTCGATGCCATGTTCTTTGGCCCAAGTGCTCACCAGTGAATTTTTGAAATGAGTCCCATTGTCTGATTCGATCCTCTCTGGGGTGCCATGTCGCCACAAGATTTGTGTCTCTAGGCCTAATATGGTGTTTCTGGCAGTGGCATGGGGTACCGCATATGTCTCAAGCCACCCGGTGGTTACCTCCACCATGGTGAGTACATAATGCTTACCATTACGAGTCTTTGGCAGGGTGATATAATCAATCTGCCATGCCTCCCCATATTTATACTTTTCCCATCGCCCTTCCCCCCAGAGAGGTCTCATCCTCTTGGCCTGTTTGATCATGGCACAGGTGTCACAATCATGGATGATCTGCGCAATAGCGTCCATAGTTACGTCCACCCCTCGGTCTCTAGCCCACTTATGTGTTCCATCTCTGCCAGTCTCTACCAGTGAGGCTTATCTCGGCCTCCAACACAGACAGTTCCTGCGAACCCCCAGTCACCCCATGTATATGTATCCGTTCTGTCCCTTCGAAACCTGAGGGTATCAGAGTGCACTGTGCACCGGTATCCACCAGTGCTTTATATTTTTGTGGTTCTGATGTGCCAGGCCACCGAATCCACACAGTCCAATACACTCTATTATCCCTCTCCCCCCCCTGGCTGAGGGCAGGGCCCCTCTATTGGTTGTCTGCAGCGGTAGAGGCAACCTCAGTAGTGGCTGACCTCTTTTGTAATTTTCTTACCCGTGCTCGCAGTACAAAATTGGGTTCGTCATGCCACTTCTTCATATCCTCTCCATGGTCACGCAGGTAGTTCCACATGGCACCACGTGACATAGGCTCACTGCGGTCCTTCACTCGGACAGGTGTGCGTTTGCGTCTGACAGCTGAGACTGCCACAGCTTCACTGTGGTTCCTTGCCGCAGACCAGCTCTTCTGCATGTTGTCCTGTCTTTTCTCCATTCGGTCCATTCTATCCACCATTTTACAGATGGCTGCGATGGTGGTACGGTGTGGCAGTAGTGAGTATTCGATATTTTGCAGTGAAAGGATGAGCTCAAAAATTTCAGGTCTCCTATCCAGCTCATCATACCTGTTAGAGTTCGTTAATAGTACACTGGAATACTTCACTGGTGCTGACCGTATGAGTTTCTTGCATATTTCCGGAGTACCGCTCACCTTTTCTGGGTCATGGTAATCCTCTGGGTCCCCAGGGACAAACGTGGGATCGAACAGCATTTCTGCCACAGCCATTTCTCTCAGGTACTGGATACCTTCCTCAGCTGTACTCCATTTTTCCAGTACAGGCTCCAAATCACTTTTGAGAAGACAGGTTGCCTTTACAGCTGATAGAATCCTCTCCCCGAGATTGGCGACTCCATCGAGACATCTGCTGATCCCTCTATCAATAGATGAGTCTTGAGCAATGTTTCCTAATTGACGAGCCTCATCGCAGCTTAGGGACATGCAGGCGGCCCCATTGTACCAACACCGGAGCAGCCAAGTGACAAGGCGTTCACCTGGGAGTCGGGCAAACTCCTTTCTCGCACTTTGGATTTCAGTAATTTTCAGAGGTTTACGAGTAGAGGAAGCAGTGACTTTTCCCTCACCATCACTATCTTCTCCGCGTCTGTTAGTCTTCTGGGTTGCCTTTCTCAGTGGTTTTGGGGAGGGTCCCTCACCAGGATCTTCCTCTACTTCCTCCATCCGTTCCAGACGTGAGGGCACACGCTCCCATCTCTGGCCTTCATCGTCACTATCTTCTCCACGTCTGTTAGTCTTCTGAGTTGCCTTCTTTGGTGGTTTTGGGGAGGGTCCCTCGCCCGGATCTTCCTCTACTTCCTCCATCCGTTCCAGACGTGAGGACACACGTTCCCATCTCTGGCCTTCCACTGGGGCGACTGACACTGATGCTGGTGCTTCCTGTGGTCGGCTGGGATTAACTTGTTGCCTTCCCCTTAGGATTTGGATCTCATTCTCAAGACTCTCTATCTTTTTCATAAGCCATTCGTTCTGAGATCCCCCTGATCTCCCACACTCACTCAGGGGTTCTATTAATTTCCCAAGGTCCCTCTGGTGTTCAGGGGTGAGATTACCTGATACTGGGGGTCCCGATGCTTCTGGCCCTTTTCCTGAGTCTCTCTGCACTATTCTTTGCAAGTCTCTCTGCAATTTATAGTAAACTACTACAATCAGAGAGACTAACAACACAGTATTCCAATTGACACCCCAGTCATACTTAAGGAATTCAGAGCATTCGTGAGCCAGTTCAAGCACG
The DNA here is from genome assembly GCF_054131305.1 of Coturnix japonica. Taxonomy (NCBI): domain Eukaryota; kingdom Metazoa; phylum Chordata; class Aves; order Galliformes; family Phasianidae; genus Coturnix; species Coturnix japonica. The sequence goes on along the minus strand of NC_140672.1, from coordinate 29,399,668 downwards.
GTGCCTGTGATGTTCGTTAGTCTGGAAGGGAGCCAGGCAGATATCTCTATCCCTGCCAGCCATCGGCTTAATAAATCTACCCCTACCCCCAACATCAGGAAGTCCTTAAGCCAGGACCACAGGAACCTAGGGACTATCAGTCCTACATACAGGGCTGCTGAAAAAAACCACCTAATTACTGCCCAAAACATTGCCCTGAGCTCTGCCTGCATCCTCCACCAAAAATGTCACGGAGTTCTCTCTAGAGCTCACTCCGGGACAGTGGGCACAAACCCGGGGCAGCAGGAACAAAAGCCCCCCCCCTTTTCTCTAGCGGCAGTGCGGCATGGCCCGGCCCGGCCCGGCCCGGCCCGGCCACGTGCGTTTAGGGAGACGGGAAAGGGAAGGGAGATTACGATTAGGTCTAACAAAAAATGAGGGAGAAAAAAAGGTGATCTGAGAACGAATGGCAGTTTAATAACCTAATAATGCTAAACAAACAACAAGAGAATATCAACAAAGAGAATACCAAGTCCCCAATCTCACCGGTGGAGCTGTGGAAGGCAGGAAGCTCTGACCACGTTGTCTCCTCGCAGGGAGCCGGCCAGCAACCCCGTCCCCTTCCTCACTTCCCTTCCGGTGCCCCACCCCACATGCCCATTAAGGACGCCCACAGAAAAAAAAACTTGTCCCCTTTACTCCCATTATTAGCATGGTGTTCTGATGTGGAATACCAACACCAACCAAATTGCAAAACCATAACATAAGGAAACAAACATTTGGGGAATGGCAGAATGGGGTAAAATTTACCGTCATGTCAAGAAAGTTGAAATTTCACTCTCATGTTCTTGGTGTGGTTTCTGCTATAATTATTTGGACTAATTAAGCTTTTCCCTGACAAAAGCCTAGAAGTATATCACAAGAAGGACCAACTTACCCATGACCTTTTATTTGTCTTACTCAAGCATCTCCTCCTGACCAAAACTGACAATAAAATATTCAGCCAGACTACAGGTTTGAGCAGCTGGGTTGTTTCTAGGATCTCCTGCAATCATAAGCTTGGAACACACATTTGTCTTTTGACTAAGTGTCTTTTACAGTGCAGTAAAACAACAGGTTTTCACATGGCTATTCCTCATTTACCTTGCTCTGAACTCATTCACAAACTATGCGGGATCAGTCCAGGGAGAAGGGGAGGAGAGGGGAAGGGAAAGGGGAAGTCCACTGTCCTCTAAAATCAGGCTTCTTAGCCTAAAGCTCAACAGCAAATAGCAGTCCACTTCCCCACATTGCTAGACTCCGAGCATTTAAAGAACATCAGCTTACCTCATTATGAGCTCTAACATAGCCAAAGGAATTCACATATTCAAATATTCTCTTGAGTGATGAGAAATATGGAGCATAACTTCAGACTTCTGCTGTTAAACTCTCATTTCTATCATCAACCAGGGTAACAGTTCAATGCTGTTTTAGATGGAAGACTCATACTTTAAATAACTCAGCTCATTAAGGCTTGGATTCCCTACTACAATTAGCTAAATTCCAGTTTGGATCATGCTTCACCTTGGATCACTTAGGGATTCAGCCACTTAATGGTACTAACTCAGTTTGTCTACAGAGAAGCTGTTTTCTATAGCAACAATAAGCTGGGATTGCAACTGGATGTCGGGAAAGCACAAATCCCGCAGTTATCCTGCACCAACATCCTCTCCTTCCATCAGAACTGCAAGTTTTTAAACCAGACTCATGCAAGCTTGCATGACACACCTTGTGCAAAACTGTTGGCAGCCATCAGGACAGCCAGTTGCTTCCTGTATAGACACTGTTCCATCAGTTTGGGTTTTTTGCCTCGCTAGAACAACATCCAGTGGTGAAAACTCACACAGCTGAAGCAACCACGCTGATATACTGCAGTCACTGGAGGTGCTCAAGAGCCACGGGTATGTGGCACTGGGGACGTGGTTAGTAAGTACAGTGAGGGTGGGCTGGGTTGGGCTCAGCTATCTCAGTGGTCTTTTCCAGCCTTGGGTGCAACTTGTAAGAGGGAATGAAGCAGCAAACTGCCCAGCACTGAGCTGCATTCTTCCGACAGGTGGTATCAATGAAGTGCTGTATTTCCCTATCTTCTCTGGAACTATTATTCATCTAACCTAACTGAAACAGTAAGCCTGAACCTAGATATAAATCAGGATCATAGTCTCCCGTGGTTCCTTATATATTCAGAAATACACTCTAGAGGGTAATTCAGTGCATCTAGAAATTCAAGTAGTCTCTGAAGGTCTTTGTATTTTCCAATGTCTGTTGGCCGCAGAAGTATGTGAAGTGATGGACATGGCCCAACGATCAGCACTGACAATCAGCTGCAAGTTAATATCTGCGGGTTGTTTGGTTTGTTTGCTTGTCTGTTTTATTTCCTACAACCATTCAGTTTGGAGAAAAGATGAGCAACTGCCAATAGAAGTGATAAGTGCACATTTTGGGACACAGAAGCAGAATTTTGTGACAACTGTCAGCCCAGAATATGTTGATGATGAAGTTGTCCTAACAGTGCATGCCAGTGATTTGACAAACCCTGCTCGGTATGACACAGTTTGTCTTCAATTTTTGGTATCTTTGATTCCCAGTTGGCTCTTAGGCAAAAAAAAAAAAAAAGCCACCCAAACAACCTAGTCCTCATCTCATCCTTCCCATCCAGCTGCTGCCTCACAGAAGGGGTAAAATAAAAACTCTCTTGGACTAGCAGAGAGATTTACAATGGAGTAACTTAAGTAAGGATGGGAGACTGAAGGTGTTGGGGAAGACATCCAGGCTTTAGCTACAGGGCATGCATGCAGAATCACAAAACAAAGGCCAGTCAGAGAAATCAGAGCTTCGTCAGAATTAATGGGGTTGTTTTTACATGCCCACCCTATCTGCCAGTGTAAAACCTTCCAGTGAAAAAAAAGAAAGCTACAGATGGGTGGGGAGAATTGTTGGTGAAATTATTTGTGATATTTTTTGCTAATAATATGCTTAAAATCCTGGAGCAAGACTTAAAGTTAAGCAACTCACTCTATGTAAGTAGACTTACAGAAGGGAACCATAAAGCTTATGGAAGGGAACTGTCAAGCTAATCCACAGCTAAAACAGAGTAGAGACGAATTGCAGGAGCTTGTTTACTTTGCAGAAGTGTGAGCTTTAACCACTGCTGAGCTCCTAGCACAAAAGTCTGAACCAATGCAACAAACCAACCCGTCCATGTTGTACAAAAGAATGTACTGACACCACCAGAATACAAAATTCAATGGCTAAAAATACCAGCAAAAATCATCCAGCCCTTCTCCATTGCTCCAGGACATGCTCAGCTCTTTATGACACAGATATTTCACTAACCTTTTCTGAATCCCACAGTGAAGGCTTCAAAGCCCCTCCAAATGACATATCCAGTCATGCAACCATTAAAAAGCTTTTCTGTTGTAGAACTTGCATCTTTGTCATTGCAATTGAAGTCCCTTATTTCTGCACAGAGAACAGATTGTTTGCTTCCACTTTCTAAAAGCCTTTTATATACTCAAAGCTTGCTATCATATTATATATGAGCACCTTCAATGAGCCAACAGAGTCAATGATTTCATTGGAAGCATCAGATTTTATGACTCGCAGTAAGTGATCACCATAACTCACACTCACATCTCCTGCGTGTAGAGGAGATCCTCCTTGCATCTACAAAGATGCAAGAAGAAAAGAGGCAAAGAAGGGGTAAAATAAATCCCATCTTACATTTGGGATGCTTAATTCCAGCCTTGAAGGCTTATTTGCCCACTTAACAGCTGTGCTCTTCAGAAGCAGTTGTTCCACCGTTATTTAGAGAGAAAGACAGGTTTTGTACTTGGTTGTTAACACAAAGAACAGCATAAACACACAAATGAACTCAGCTTTGCAGTGTTGTAATGGCTGATGAGGGAAGCCAAGGATCCTTCCACACTGTCAGCCTTCATTTCCAGAGACATACCTTTGGGGGTGATGGTAATGCTGCTCTTGTCATCTCTGGACTCACACAAGTACTCTCCCTCATCCTCAGCCCGGATCCCTCTTATTGTCAGGTTTCTTCTGACCCCTTCCTCATCAATCTGGAAACGTTTGCTGGGTTTGATCTCAACTGCATTCCTGCGCCACACCACCTTCCCTTTGGCATGGCTCACTTCACAGCTTAAAGTGACACTGCCTCCAATCTCAGCATTAACAGCTTCGAGCTTCTTGGTGAACTTCACTGGGATTTCTAAGATGCAGAGGAAAGAAAAGAACTATGAGAATGCACAAGTTAACAAACGTGTTCTACAAAACCAAATGAAAAACCCCATGAACAGACATACTCGGGGATCATGGCAGGCTGAAAGAAATCCAAAAGATAGAAATCTGGAGATATTATCAGCATGGAATTATATTATCATTCTATTTCTGCAATGTAAGAACAGCGCCTTAAAGAGACTTAAAGACTACCTTCCAGTGTCTCTAATCTTCTACCTAATGAGATGTGTGGTGGTTTTTTGCTGCTATTGTCGGTTGGTTGGGATTGTCTCTTATTGCTGGTTTTATTGTTCTGTTTTTTAGCATCAGAGTCTAATTTGCCTGACTACCATTAAAAATCTGTACAGATGGAAGAACCCCAGCAGCCACAGTTGTATTTCATGTCACTGGAGACACAGCCAATGGAATCAGAGATCTGGGAATGTGACACATTCAACCTGTTGACATGACCTGCTAGCAACCACTCCCATGCAGTAACAGCCAAAGGGAGCTGGTGGGGTGCATGCCAGCTGCAGATTTCTCCAGTGTGGGTGTCTGAAGGGACACAAACCCCATTCTACATCCTCCTCATCAGCTCTGACATGCTTAGCAGAGTCAGGAAGAGCTGAGGCTCTGAACACAACCTACCAACTGCTTTAGGAAGAGATAGAAACTGGGTGATGACAGTGAAAAGCAAACACCAGAAAAGAACCCATCATAGTCCCTGAGCTCTCAAGTGTCCAGCAGAGGACAAACTTGGATCTCTGGAGGCAAGAAGGTCTTTTCTGGTCTATGCTGGGGATGCTACAGCAGCTGCAACAGCAAATAAAGAGTAAAGGTTGGAACAGCTTGTAGAATAGACCAATCTTCTTCACTTCATCCTCCCATAAGAAAAGAGCAGCTGTAAAAAAGGACACAACTTGCAGGCTTCTACCTCCTTACCTTTCACTTCTAGAATTCTAAAACTAACTGAGAAGTATTAATACGCTGAGTATGGCCTAAGTAAGGCATATTTTCTATTCATTCTACTCCCAATCTCTTGGCCTCTTCATCTTGTACAACACTTTGCCACAGAACTGGGCAGTGCTGGGACACACAGCAGCAGAGAGGATTGTCTTAATCACCTTCCTCCCTATCTCTTTTTCTGCTCTTCAGAACATCCCATGCCTGCTTTCAGCTTCTGCTCACTGACACAGATCAGGTGATGAGGTGCGCAAAGATGAACAAAATCTATATAGAAGTTTCTTAGTCAAAAATATTCCACAGCCACATTTTCACCTCATTACCACTACATTAAAAAGGAGAATCCAATTAGTGGTGTGGGTCATTGATGTTGTTCCAGGGGGAATTGTGGCTGTTCCATGCCCACAGTGTAGAAGACAGACAGTCTTCCTCTAAGCCACATAAACAGCTGTTTAGTGTTCCCAAAGCGAATATCAGCTCTTCTGTTGAAACAAAGTGTCAAATCTAGGCAAGAAAGAACCTAGGAACTGAAGGAACCAAGAGGGTCCTTGAACACCAGTCCCATGGTCGCAAGTCACTATGCAAACATATTGAACCCAAAAGAACATCTGTCCTGCAGGCAACCAAAACCTGAGTTCGTTTTACTTAAGACCCACTGTGAAACATCAGAACACATAAACATGTGATAGTCAAACCACTGGCTGCCTTTTCATGACACAGAACAGTACTCCTGGCTTCCTGATGGAAGGTTGGGAACATGCAGCCAAAGGGACAGGATCAAAGGCCTCCCTGAAATCTAGAAAGATTACATCCTTTTCCTTCATACACTGAGTCGGTGGCCTTATCATAGAACAAGATTTGATGACCAAGACCGGTTGCACACATGCTCCCTCACCGATGTTTAGGCCACCAGACTGTTTACCCGGGCAGAGCTTCAGCACACAGAGGCATTTTGACCAGAACCTTGTGCTGAACTCTAAAACTTACCCCCAGGCTTCCTGACTGTGTGGTACTGGCACGTCCTGTTTGGGATGGAATTCTCAAGGGAATGTGCTTGCCACGAGCCTTCTTAGACTGAAGCAAGAGATAGGTTGCCACAACTGGTCGTAATTCTGCTAGAAAACAAGAGGATGTAGATCTCTTCAGAAACATTGTCAGTACAAAGAAAATTTCTGCCATATTTTCCCCTTGATGTGCAACCTTCACGTCTGATCACATTAGGGTAGTTTCAGGCCTCAGCTGATTCACACAATATGTAAGAGATAAAGAAGCAGACTATTCTCGTTTTTGCTTGAAAGTTAGTGTATTGTACAATTGCTGGATGTGAAATCTAAAGCTGGTGCCAGAATCTCTCTACTGAAGTGAATGGCAAAGCTCCTACTAATTCAGTTTGCACAGCATTTCAGCTGGACTCCCATTTCTGGGGGCAAGTTTCAGCCCAGCTCCAAGGAGCATCGACATTCAGCTGGATTTTCAGCAGCTTTTTGACTACTATGAGAACCGTGGGTACAATGCTTGAGAGACTCAGTGTAGTATAATAAGCTTGAATTACTTATCAGGCATTAGAAGTCCTTTGAATTAAGACTGTGATAATATCACAGACTTGAACTGAAGAACTTTTTCCCCTTGTAGGTCGATCGTTCTCTTTATTCCCTGTACCTAAAAAAGAAGTAACAGTGACTCCACTATTGATCTTGCCTAGATAAAACTTACATTTTACATCTAGTCTTACTAAGGTTATATGGAAATCTTAACAATCCTTCAAATTCTACCACTTTCTATTTAACAGAAAGACAACTCAATTTCAAGAGACAACTTTCAGATTCAGGTTAAAGCCAGAGTACCCATCATGTTTTAAATCTCTTCTACAGCTTGGAATGTCATTATTGACATTTATACAGCATCTCTAGAAGCACTCAGTTCAGCTTTTCTCATTTATTTTCTAAAGTTATTGGAATTAATTTATTTCCTGAAGTATTTGTGAACTGTAATTCCAAATTTGCTTGGTTGTCCTACCTGATGTGTTGATATTTTCCACCTATCAGTGAATCATTTCAAAGCAGGGAGTTAAGCCAGCATGTGACATCTGCTGTTCATCCATCAGTTTCTGTTTTGAGTCTGCCTGGACTTCCAGAGATTCATAAGGATTTCAGCATGGTAAAAAAATAACAAAAAGGCTGAGAAAACACAATTAAAGGAGAAAAAAGGAATAAATGTGAACTTCAGAAATGCAGTTATTAGGTAGACTATGAAGTTCTGCAGTGGTAACTTACTTCTGAAAGGTGTGAAATATTTCATGTTTGAGAATAAGTGAGTGTTAGAGTCTGTTAATACAGTAAGGTTATTTACTGTAGGAGTGGGCTTAAATACAGAGAATTACTGACATACGTTTATTACCTCTGACGTTAATGCTGATCTACTCTCTCTTCTCTTGTTGTGAAACACAGAAAGCTGTTACACAGTCTTCATCAAGGTGTCCCAGCTGCAAGAATAAGACCTATACTGAGGAAACAGCTTTCAAGTCATCTCACAGCCCAATCTCACCGTGGTAGTGTTCTGCTGTGCAGCAGTCAATAATTAGCCATGATTTCAGATTCTTTTTTAAACAGTTAGTGTTATGGCTACATATTACAAGGAGTAAACAGAAAGAGTCGTCCAACTTCAGCAACTAGTCCCTCTGTGCAACAGGTCCTGAGTTCTGAATTCAAGTACAAAAGCCTGTCAGCAGATGAGACCTTTTACTAGAGCAGAAGTGACACTTCTATCTCTTCTTGATTCCTAGTTCCATGGCGTGCACAGCATGCTGTGCTGCATGCACAGCACAGCTGTTCTTCAGAGCAACAGTGGCACCCAGTGACCAACAGCAGCCATTGTCTGCAAATACACAGCAACTTCCCAGGATCTGCAGCAACAATCTCCCCACACACTCCACTGCACACAGACACTATGACCCTGATTAGACTCAAGCAGCAGACTTAAAACAAGTCAGAGTTTTAGATTCCAGGATATTTCAGGACCTATCACGTGTGAAATTCAGTTACACAACAGTGCCTAGGTGCCTGCGTTTCAAGCAACTTTCAGATCACAGCCATGTAAAACAGAAACAAATTCAGTGCAGAAATAGCAAGCTTGTACCTTAATACCTATAGGATTATCCATGTTATAGTGCATTCTGATTGAGTTCTAAAACTTTCTCATCCTAGATCACTTCAACAAGTTCCACCAGTTCAAGCAATGCAGTTCTGAGATCCTGTGTATGTCAGGCAGATAGAATTGAACAGTGCAGAAATAATCTCTGACAGCTTTAAGAGCTCCGTTCTGCTTACAAACTCTCAGTCCAAAACTATTCTCAGTTTTAAGGAAATGAACACCTGAAGCAGTTGGATCATCTGCCATTTGCCGCATTCTGCTTCTTGGCATCATGATTAGCACAAAGGGTTTTCTGCTGTCCTGCAGAGATGGAAAAAGTCCTGCTTACAAATGGACCAAGTTTCAGTGTACAGCAGAGTTTGTACCAGACTAAAAAGCCACGTCATTCAGTTCATGTGCTCAGGTTGTTATGCACTCCCAAAGGAAACAGAACTAACTGTTGGATTCTGAAGGCAATCTGTGGGGTCCTACATTACCTCCTGATTCTGGAAGAGGAAATTCTAATAGCAAATGCAGAACTTTGATCTTTGTAGACATGAGAAGAGCTGGCATTTAGGAACATTCATTTCAGGGAAATCAAATGATGTGTCTCTATTTTTACTACAGATAGTATAGGGAGCAGCCAGTTGAAGAACCAGATACAAAAAATCCAGCCCATTGGCAAGAAAATACTTCTCCTTAAATTCTGTATGCTATCATGGTACAGAATTAGGCTACAGTGCCACATAGGCCAACCAAGTGTAGAACCAAATCCACAAAATACTGGTAGACAAAGCAGCAAAAACAGGGACAATATTCAGCAGACTGTGCTGTGGCCTTTCTACCCACAGCTCAGCATGTTCTGCCATCCGAAAAGCAAGGCCTCTTGTCAAGCTCAGCTATTTCCCTTCTCAGTGTATTCTAGCACCACTGATACCCACTGGTATCCTCCTGTAGAGTGCCATCATATTGTCATCATCCAAAGGAAAAACCCACACAGCAGAGCATACAGCAGTACACCCATGCTCCAAATATCCACCTGAAAAAAAAAAGACAAGCTTACAAACCTGAAGCACCTCAAATGGCTTCCTGACAGACTGGATTGTCTGCCCTTGCCAAAGCCCACATATAGCCCATGAAAAGCTGGCTCTTTCCCTCAGGAAAAAAAGCCTTATAGTCCCAGAGAAAGCATATAACCCTCATTCAATTGCCCTTCCACTCAGCTTAGAGCACTACTAAAACCAGCATCTTCACCTTAGCTCATCACACTGCTGCAGTTCCTTTTACAAGGATTTCACTGGCAAAAATGAAATCAAAGCCGTCACAAGGGATTTAGCACAGTTACGTGTTACTGGCTATGAGAGCTGTCAGCACAGTCACCTGTCTGGCTTTGCTGCTGTTCTCTTTATGTAGAGGCACAACAAGGTTCAGACACCTCACAGTGCAGTTCTTACTTTGACTGTAAAGAAAAAGGAGGCTTGAAAAGCAGCATGTGGAAAACAAAGAAACAAGAATTAGAACAACAGTGGGGCCATGGCACTTGTAGGAATTGTTCTGCCTTTAACAGCAGAGCTTTTCAAGAAGTATGAGGGCATTCCAAACCAGACCAGCTTGGACAGATTAACAACTGCAAGTAGTGGGTTCCAAAATTCCAGACATGAAATCAAAGCTGGAAAAACTCTTCACATTTTCATCTCTCAATTTTTAGTACATTGTGCATTACAACGGAAACAATTCTTCACATACAACTTGGAAGCTAAAGACAAGTCTGACAAAACAGACTGCACAAAAATGATGGATAATTAACAGAGCAAATTGCTCTTTCAAAAACTTAGTAATAGAAAGAGATCTCTGAAGTTGCTGTTCTGTAGAGCACCAAAGCAGTCGCTTGAGGCAGTTCAGGATTAGCCTGAGACAAACCAGCCAACTGTGTGAACTGAGACCAATTGCACTTCTTCTATTTTACTTTCATTCTATGTGACCTCACTAAGCAAATATTGTCTAAGACCATGAGTATCACATAAATGTGCAGATCTCAAGCTGCTCACTTATCTAGTACCCTTGGCATGATGCTTTATTTTCCTCAGCTATTCATCTAGATTGTGTCTGTTGATTGTGCAACAACAGCCTGTTGGTCTCGATTACCTGTGAGAGGCTCTAAATTTGGCCAGGAAAAATCATTTGAGGATAAGTAATTATCTGGGACTCAGTAAGTCTTCCCATGCTTTCATAACAGCCGAGATACACACACACACAAACTCATGGAACCCCACTGCTTTGCACAATCCTGTGCACACTCACATGTGTCATGCACTGATTTCCCAGCCAGTCCTCATGGGGTCTATTACTTAGGACAGGAGTGCAGGGGAGCAGCCAGAAGCTGTTTGCATTCCCTGCTGTCTGCTGGGCAGCTTTGCTGGAGATGCTTGGGTTGCTTTGCTTTTCCTTGGGAGGTGGGAAGGAGCTTTGGGTTGGAGGCACATCCCGTGCCAGAGCATCCCGATGGCACGTGTGTGGCACTGATCTGCAGCAGAGGAAGGGGAGGAGGTCCCAGCACAGCTCTGCACCATGCTCTGCCACACTGGGCAGCTTGTTCCTGGCTCAGCAGCGCCATCAGACAAGAAGCAGGGAAGGAAATCAAGGATGGGGGGTACCATCAAACGCAGTTAGTGCATGCCTGTGCAAGACAAACAGACCCAGAGCTTGCGGGTTGTTCCTGCTTTTGTAGCATTTGTGTGCTGTAGCTGAGCAAAAGGTTCTGCTGCTTGAATCTTCTTCTACAAGAGCTGCCTACAGGTAAATGTCTGCAGGGATGGAGGATGTGACAGAAAGCATTTGTCTCCATGACAGCGTAGTTACACTTGGTCTAGAGAGTGAGAGAGGCAGGCAGCACTGCCTGATGTTGGTCAGGGCGAGTTCCTCCTGCCGCAGCACGATGATGGCAGGGCTGGAGATGATCTGCAGGGACAGCTCACAGGTGAGAGCCAGGAATGGACACGGCGGGAGGACAGAGGTGTTAGGGAGCAGCCACGGCATCAAAGAGCATCAAAAGGCCCTGAAAAGCATCACAGAGCCACAGCCAGGAAGCTTGGGGTTTTCATGAGCAGCATCCAGGATGCTAGAGACTATTTGCTGCCATACACAATGGCAGCAGAGCTCTTGCTGCAGGCATCCCAAAGTCAGGCAAAATGGGAACACACCCAGAGCTCGGCCGCACAAACCCCACAGCCAGAGTGTTGTAAGCTGAGCTGCCTTGATGTTTCTTGCACTCATCCCAATCTCTGCCAATGAAAACTCGGAATTCAGTCAAGGCGTTGATTGAGCACGAGCGTGCCTTTATTCAATAGGAGAAAGGAGGGGGTGTGAGGTCTGGAGGAAAGATGGGACTCATCCTCTCTTGTAATCATGAGAGCTGCTCAGAGACCGTGCTGTTGCCCGGAGCCTGGGACTCATGTCCTGATTCTGTGCCCCCCTGCGAGATGCTCAGCTTCTCCTCGGTGATGCTGACCTGAGCCTGCATGGTGGTGCTGCTGTCGGGGCACTCGGGCTGTGCTTGGGCTGGGCTGCACTGCAGAGACATTGAGTCCAGGCTGGTGCCTGAGGTGTCTGGTGGGCTCAGGTCAGCAGTTTCAGTAGGGATGGGATGAATGAAGGCTTCAACGATGATGACCTTCTTCTCTTGATAGCTGATGTTATACGGAAGGCTTTCATCTGAACTGCAGCATCCTGTGCTTAGTAACAACTCTTCATTGATGGAAGATGCGTCATCGTAACATGCCCTGCGTCTTGGGGATATACAAGGGCTCGGGTCACCTAGGAAGGAGCAGATGTACAGCAGTTAGTGTCGAACGTTCACAAGATGAACCATGGAGATTCTTGACATTTGGCTATGTAGTGGTGGTGGGCAGAAGCAAATAGGCTTCTAGCAATAGTGTCACTGTCTTGAAAGTGATCCACGTGCAGGTCCAGCTCTTGTGTTGACAAGAGACTCATTTGGGAAAGACAGGGATCAAGACGGGCTTGAACGCCAGAAGGAGGTACAAGCCCACTGAAAGCATGAATTCTACCTGTGTTGCTGACAAGCAGTGTTTTGTAAGCTGGATTTGCATGCTTACCTGCCAGGACCAAGACTTCAGCTTCAGAGGGCTCCCTGGCACTGCTCTGCAGTTGGCGTTTGGCCACAGGGGATGGTTTGCCCAGGCAGAAGCAGGAACACCAACTGCCAGCTGCTGACTCTGCCCTCTTACTGGGAGAACTCATTCTGCAGAGAAAACAGAGCATGCTGTCAGACGTGGTGCAGGGTGAGGGAAGAGCTGCACCGAGCCCTGGCCAAAAGTTGCCTGTTCCGGGCACTGCCTGCTTTCTGCTGAAACACAGCTTAGAAACGCCCTCTGTTTCAAACAGCAGAGGATGCTTCCATTCCTACAGCTCAGCCCTCAAGTCCTGAAGGCTAAATACCTCTCAACGATGTCAAGCAAGGACATGGATCCGGAGAATGTCGGAGGCTCAGGCTGCTTCGCTCTCCCGGGGCTGGCCTTCACCAGGGAACGAAGGCGGTTGATGAGCTTGCCCCATTTCTTTGGCTCTGCACAACAAAACAAAGAAACCAGTTCATTTCAGGCCTGGCTCGGTTGGACGAAGCTGAGCGCAACGCATTCGACAGAGCATGTAACAACGGGAAGAACATTCCCAACAAGGACACGCAAGAATGGATTTTCCCTATCCCTGGAGGTGCCCAAGGAGATTACTGTAGTTCTCTTTCTAAGCTTGCTGAACTTGGGCATAAACAAACCCCCTGAAAGTAATGTTCTGACCCTATTTGACTAACTCGCATTGTCAAATGTAAATTACGCACCTGGCTTTGGCAATGAATTGAGGAGGGAATCGGGAACTTTTCCACTGATGAGTTCCATGCACTCACCAGGGAAAAGCCCAACCTGTAATTAGAACAAAAAGACAGGTGAGCATTAGCCCGAGCCCAGAGCCAAAGGGAAGGTCCACTGACAGTGACACAGGGCAACTGTTTGCATCCAGCAGCCATCCTGTGCAGGCAGAGCAGCTCCAAGCTGAGATTCCCAACTCTACTGAAGTTGTGCTCTCTAGTCAAAAACGTGTGCCTACCTCAAAGCCACGCTTGCCTCTCCACCAGGGGCTCAGCCTGTTGATATGTCCTCATATCAACAATGCTCACCAGAGCAATGCTCCGACCTGCAAGAGATTGAAACATCAATCCCAGATTCAGCAAATCTGGTAGGAAAACAAAGCAGAAAGGACTGCCCTCTTCCATGCACGACAACACGGAACGCCTGGAACTGCTTACCTCCAGAGAGAGTTCATCTGGCCCCTGGGCGACGTGGCTCTTAATAACATGGGCTGCCGCAAATGCTGGTACGTTTAAAGATGACATAGCACGCACCAGCTGCGGCTTCTGCATGTTATCAGCCTGCAAAACAGAGAACAGGCCGTGGTCAGGAGCTGAGGACAAACCACGAGGATTTCAAGGTGAGGAGCACATCTGCAGAGAAAGCTGCAGCAAATGCGCTCCGTCCTTCTCAGGAGCACTTCAGAAGGAGCTGCACGTCTCATAGCTCTGGAGCAGCACTTCTTCCCCACCCTTCACTACTCCAAGCAGCTCCAACAAACTTCTCAGAAGAAATCCAGGCCAGCACAGACCTGGCAGACCAGAACCAAGTGCAGCTTGTGTGACGGCAGTGCCCACTCCTTGCTTCCACCCTGCTCCAGCAGGTTAAGGAGTCTGAGCCTCACTGGCCTTTGACAACTCAAGACTTTCAGCACCTCATGCCAACATTTCTCACTAAGATACACCTCAGGCATTGAATTCTCTTCTCACTACCTCCTCCCAGTCCCCCCCTAACAACCGAAACAATTCAGATTCTACAGCAAACTACAGCATCTGCACTGCAAGAGCACACTGAACCACCTGCAACAATGAAACATGGTTTTGGAGAGTGGGTTTGAAAACACACCTTTAGACAGCTGTCTCCCTGTAGCCAAAAGGAAACCAAGCAGCAAAAGAAGAGTCCAGCCTGAAATATGCCCATGCTACTAGCCCAGGTTTTTCACAGTCAATGCAGAATCCATCCTGTTCTTGAGGTAACAAACGACCAGTGAGTCTCCCGTTGCTCCACCCCTTCTCCTTCAAAGCCAGAAAAAGAAAGAAAAACAAGTAGAAGAAAACCCAGGCGTACCTTTCCACACACAAAGCAGAAAGTGGAACAGCAGTTGTCTCCTTCCTGAGACATGGTGGGGCGCATCCCAGAGGAAGCCCAAGTTCTTTGCTTCTCTCCACAGGGACTTCAAGCACTCTTGGCAAGAGCTGCTTTGGTTCTTTCTTCAATTGCTTCCATCACCAGAATCTCCTTTGGAAAAGGAACCCGAATGAAAGAATCAGCAAATGAAAAAAAATGAGCAATAGCCACTTTACCACCTTTCTTCTGACACTCAATTTAGACTCTTGACTCGGGCAAGGTCTTAAAATCAGCTGGTTACAAGAACTGTCCCAAAATATATCCAACATCTGTACAGCTGCCGTTATTTCTGACAGCGAGTGTAATCACAGAATCATAGAATGGCCCGGGTTGGAAGGGACCTCAAGGATCATGAAGATCAATCACCTCCCTGTCCCTGCTGGCCATCCCCTCTTCTGATGGAGCCCAGGGGACCATTTGCTCTCTGAGCTGCAAGAGCACGCTGATGGCTTACGTTCTGTTTTTCATCCACCAGGACCCCCAGGTCCTTCTCTGCGGGGCTTCTCTTAAGGACTGCTCCTCCCAGTCTGTAGAAATGCCTGGGATTCCTCCAGCCCAAGTGCAAAACCTTGCACTTTGCTGTGTTGAACCTCATTAAATTCACCTAGGCCAACCTCTCGGTTGAGCTCCCTCTGAATGGCATCCCTTCCTTCCACTGCGTCAGCCGCACCACTCAGCAAACAGCAGAGGGTGCACTCCATTGCATCATTGGTGTCTCTGATAACCATGTAAAAAAGCACTGGTCCCAAGACAGACTCCTGGATGACACCACTTGTTATCGGCCTCCACCTGGACATCAAACCATGAGTCACCACCCTCTGTCCTCTACAAAACCTCTTTGTCTTCTACTCCTGCTGCAGCTGCAATGGCTGCACCAGCATGACTCACGTGTTTGACAATCCTCCAGCTCTGGCCTAGCCATGCACAGCAGCAGTCCGTCTCCCTCCCAGCTCACTCACCAGTGTGCTGCTGTGCCCCAAATTCAGTGCAGCAGCATTGAGAGCAGGCAGCACCCATCACCCTCCTCTAACTCTCTCTGCCAGCTGCGATGAGGACTGACACAGCACGCCCACCCCAGCCCAGCTTTTCTGCTGAGACACCTCCCAGCAACCACCCAGCACCAATCCCAGTTGCTGCAAACTGTCTGAGAGCCTGCTGGAGTGCACTGACAATAACTTTGTGGGCCAAGCATTAAGCACACCAAGCAGAAGGGAAGCATTACTGGACATGCTGAACAGCAGGGGTTAAGACTGGAGGTGGTCAGGGCTGTAGTGACCATGCCCTCCTAGAGTTCCTCATCTCAAGGAATGTGTGCCTGGCAAAAAGCAAAGTCAGGACCCTGAGCTTCAGGAGAGTCAGCTGCAGGCTGTTCAAAGAATTCTTGCATGAGAGACACTGGAAAACTGTTTTTAGGGGTAAAGGAATGGAAAAGAGATGGTAACTTTCTCAGAAAACCTTTCTCAGAGCTGGAGCTCTGAGCTCCATCCCGACCACACGAAACACAGCAGAGGAGGCAGGAAAGCAGCATGGCTGAACCTGCTGGTTACAGGGAGCAACAAGAAGGAAATGGAGAAACAGCGGAAATGGAGACATGCAGCCTGGTCGCTTTGGTGGCCTTCTACAGTGGAGTGACAGCATCAGTAGGGAAAGGAAAAGCAACTGACATCACTCAGCCAGACTTTTGCAAGGCCTTCGATGTTGAGCAAGTTTCCTGTTAGAACTCAGTGTGAACAAATCTACCACTGAGGAACACCCTGAGCCCCCACTCACCTCAGCAGAGGAAAGCCTGCACCCCAGCCTTCCGCCTATTCTGCTCCATTGATGGAAGCACACCGGGCATCATTGCTACTCACCCGACCAATGATGATAGGGGCAGAAAAGGGAATTCCTCTTTACCTTTCAGATGAAAAATTGATGACTGTGTGGAACCTTCCCAGTACCGCTGCGGGGCCTTCCTTTACTTGTATCCTGCTGCTCCGTGTCACAGTGGGAGAGCTGCTCTGGCCTCTCCTCTCAGCCTGTGCCTCCTGCAGTGTGAGCAGCTTTGTGGATAGAGGAGACACCCACACAGACTTGGGCCTGGATAGAGAACTGTGCCATACAACATAGGTACATTTACATCATGCTCTTTTCCTTGTGTGTGAGCAATCCTTGCTCTTTTCAGATGGTACTATGAGCGTGTGACACCCCAAACACATAGTTAGCATCTGTCCATATCATTAAGGCTCTCGTCAAGGCAGTTATTTCAGCCTTCTGAGGGGTAGTCCCCATGGCTGATGGTTGTGCTTCCATTCCCTGCTCAGTAGCAGTTACTGCATGTCCTGCCTTAAAGCCTCCTTGTCTCACAAAACTGCAGCTGCTGGTAAATCAGGCGTCTTCTGCATCTTCTAAGGGTTCGTCCTTCAGCTCCAACCGACTGGATGTAATGTGCAGCATCAGTTGTTTCAAAGCAGTGATGTCATCCTGGTTCTCCACCAGGGGAGTTCCGCTAAGGAAAGATACTGGGTTGGCAATAGTAGTTACAATTATTTCTATATCACCCTGCTCTACCAGGATGGCCTGGTATTTCGGGAATCTTTGGGGTGAACAGATGCCATTCAGAGGGACCTTGACAGGCTGGAAAGCTGGGCTCGGGTGAACCTAATGAGGTTCAACACAGCAAAGTGCAAGGTTTTGCACTTGGGCCGGAAGAACCCCAGGCACCTGTACAGGCTGGGAGGAGTTGTCCTTGAGAGCAGCTCGGCTGAAAAAGACCTAGGGGTCCTGATAGATGAGAAACTTAACATGAGCCAGCAGTGCGCTCTGGCAGCCCGGAAAGCAAATGGGATCCTGGGCTCCATCAGGAGAGGGGTGGTCAGCAGGGATAGGGAGGTGATCGTCCCTCTCTACTCTGCTCTTGTGAGGCCCCATCTGGAGTACTGTGTCCAGGTGCGGAGCCCTCAGTACAAAAAAGATATGGAGATTTTGGAAAGGGTCCAGAGGAGGGACAGGAAGATGATCAGGGGGCTGGAGCACCTCCCCTATGAGGACAGGCTGAGGGAGTTGGGTTTGTTCAGCCTGGAGAAGAGAAGGTTGCGGGGTGACCTCATTGCAGCCTTTCAGTACCTGAAGGGAACTTACTCCCAGGAGGGGAGTAAACTCTTCGAAAGGGCTGATAATAGCAGGACTAGGGGAAATGGTTTTAAGTTGAAGGAGGGAAGATTTAGGTTGGATGTTAGGGGAAAGTTCTTTACTAGAAGGGTGGTTAGGTCCTGGAACAGGCTGCCCAGTGAGGTTGTGGATGCCCCGTCCTTGGAGGTGTTCAAGACCAGGTTGGACGGGGCCCTGGGCAACCTGATCTAGTAAAGGCGTATGTTTGGTGGCCCTGCTAGGCAGGGGGGTTGGAACTACATGATCCTTGAGGTCCCTTCCAACCCGGGTAATTCTGTGATTCTGTGATTCTGTGGGGTGAAAGCCAATGTCCCCCTTTTGCCTCCAATACAGTAAACACTGCATGAGATATTAAAACTGGTATCCTTTGGCCCAGTGTAGATTGATGGGCTTCTTGAATATTGAGCACCAGTGCACCCTGGATATCCCTTACTCACTTCAAGCTGTTTCAAGTTTACCATCAGTCCGTAGCTGTGTATCCATGGTGGGCACCCTCCTGTCATTCCTGGCAACGTATGGAGTTCCTTGGCAGTTTGCAGCTCAGGGGTTGAGCAGATGGCTTCTTTCTTGGCAGTCCTTAAGGTTCAAAGTCCAGCTGTCATCTCCTATCCCAAATACGTCACTTGCTGCTGAGTTAGTTGTGCTTTCTGTAAACCAAGAAACTCAGCAAACTCTCAGTCTATTGTACACAGTCCTTTTGTTGCTGTGGCACCCACGTGCTCCAGTAAAGTTCCACCCTAGGATGGAGGATCCCAGGTCTCAGGCTCACGAGTTGACCAGTTCTCAACAATCATTTAGCTGTTCTCACAACCCTGGGTAACACTGTCCAGGTTCACTGAGTCTCTTCTCCCTCTATTAGGGAGAACAGATACACGCAAGTACTCGTATGCTATCATGAGGAATTCAGTAGGTTACATTTAATTTAGAAGCATGATGCAATCAAAAGCTCGCTTAAATAAAAGCATACCCTTTTCTTTCACTCAAAATAATAGCCCAGAAAAAAATAAAAACAAAACAAAACTCTCATCATAATTGTTAAAGAAATTATCTACTAAATCTCGATGGAGAGTGGAGACACATGCTAGTTTTAGGAACACAGCACTTATCTCATTATCTGAATGCATCTCAAGGCATGCTCCTTGTGAAACTGTGAGAACTTCTATCATTAACAGACGTGTACCATGCCCTGATATATGGTTAAACCGCTTGCAGTGCACTGTCAGATGTACAGGATGGCAGCTGTATGTGCTGTGACCAAATAAACCCCACACTGAAACCTTTCAGAATTTTAGGACCTACAAGTACTGCATTCATATTAAAAGTAAAAAATTCCTAAGCTACACATGTTCTAGGTTTCCATTTGTTAGATACAACATACCTTTGGAAGTAGGCGCCTAAAAAGATATGCCTTCTACTTGCTTCTCTGTCTGGCTCTTCGAAAAGAAGGCCTTTGGAGCAGGAAATGCAAAGGGCAGCTCATTTCTTAACACTGACTCTGCATCAACATTCTCTGTGTTTGCACGCTTCTTAGATGCCACTTTTCTTGTCACTGGAGTTGACAGTGTGAATTCCATATCACCCAGTTGAGTATCATGCCTCGAATGGTGCCAGAGACGGAACAAAAGGTTTTCTGATCACAGCCGGAGAAGTTACTGTCAAAGAAATTCTAACAGCTGAGAAGGTCAGACACAATGCTTATAAAAATATCATACATTATTTGGCTATTGAACAAAACAGTTGAAAACTCTGATTCTCTCCTAGAATAAGTTTGTTTCTTATAGACTGTCAAACACCATTTTTTTATTTGTTCATCTCAATTCTCCATTGAGGATTAACCTTCACCAGCTTATCTAAACATAAATATGAATTATCACTTGGTTTAGTTAAAAATTTGAATAATATCACAGTGGATTTTGTTGTCCAACACAGTAAGATTGAATTTCTTTCGGTACCTTTCAACCTCTGCCTACCTCCAGCCTAACTCCAGAATCTTATTAACTGTGCCTTATCGCTTCCCATTGTGTTTTAAAATCCTCACTGACTCCTTTACTTGTTCCCTTGCTTGCTGTTTCTGTGCAAACCAAACACTGGAGTTAGGGATCACGTCAAACCAACCATGGCCTACAGGTAGAAGGCAACAAAATTTATGCTTAACATACTTCTTTGCTCTATCTTTATCTTCCTTTGGTCAAGGTCCACTAGATACTTAAATATGGAGTAAGCACTAGATACAATGAGAAGCAGATTTCTAGATTAAGAGCTGTATTTTTTCTGTAAGAAACTAGCTGTACATCTTCACACACCTGCTTTGTTTTCTGAGTATTTAGATCGAGTGGAGATTCTTCAAACACTGAAGCTACATCAGAAAATTCCATGGATCCAAACGCATCTGGCACATGGCTGCAGTCTGGCACATCTTCATATGCCAGAGCCTTTTCAGACAGAAATGTTCCACCGAGATTCTTTTGCAGAATTAGAAGGAAGATTTCATCAGAAGATTTCACCACTAAAGTCTAAATAAGATTGGTTTGCAAGTTCCAAACTATGGCTAACAGCTAATGGAAGTCCACAGGCCAGCAGCAACAACTTTTATATTATGTTCTTAATATTCTAATTGTTGATATGACGTTCATATAAAGAGCAGAAGGGAAATTACTCTTAGAGCTCAAGTCATCTTTCACAGCCTGCGTCAACAAGAGCAGCACCTCATAGCCTTTGGTTTCAAGACCTGGACCACAAGCTAGCTAATGATTTTACACAGAATTCCAGAGTTCAAGTCACTGTTTACATTAGGGCTGAAATTGTACTGAAAGCCTTCAAGTTCATCACACTTAATTATCACTGGCACCACACATAACTCCACGTTACATATGTGATCACACGCAACCTGGCAACTTCAGACAATTCCCAAAGCACTCCACTTGCACTTGGCTACTAAAGTACAGAAAAAGGAATTAACATCAGAAATAGCTGCAGTCAAAACCATCTAAGAATCCAAGTCTCCAGGAAACAAGGAAAGCAAATCCTCTCCAGGACTGTGTTCTAAAAGGAAACAGATCAGAAAGGTGAGTTCTTCCCCCCTTTGACCACCCACTCATGTAACGTCCATGTCATTTCTAAGTATGCTGCCCAGACCAAGACTGAGGATGCTTCAGAAGAAGACTTTCCCTGCTAAGCCAAACAGAACAAGTAAGGTACCAAAATATGTAGAGCCAAACGAGGAAAGGTGCTCTAAGAAGGTAAGCATCACAAGAGACCAACAGGAATACTTACACAATCCAAACAATGCACAGTTTCTGTTCCACAAGCTGCCAAGAGGAATGTGTGCAGTACTCACAGCGCACCATGTACACTGCTTACTGCAGTCATACTGCTTCGTAGGACCAGCCCAACTTACTAAAACACTTTAATGAGCAATCCGAACTGTCTGGATCAGCACGGTTCACTTGGAAGGGACCTTCACAGATAAACCTGAAGAGGTGAGGCGACTGCACTATCTAAACCTTAAAGCATATAGGACCTTAAAGCATAAGCTTAAAGCACAGAAGCATGACCAGCAGGTCGAGGGAGGTGGTGCTGCCCCTCCACACTCCTCTCATTGAAACCCCATCTGGAGCACTGCACGCAGTTCTGGAGCCCTCAACACAAGAAGGACTTGGAGATGTTCAGGCAGGTCCAGAGGAGGGCCATGAAGGTGATCAGAGAGGGCTGAAAGCACCTCTACTATGTGCACAGGCTGAGAGAGATGGGGCTCTTCAGCCTGGAGAAGACTCCAAGGAGACCTTAGAGTGGCCTTCCAGTATCTGAAGAGGGCTGGGGAGGGACTTTTCATAAGGGCAGGTAGCAACAGAATGAGGGGAAATGGCTTTACATGGGAAGAAGGTAGATTAGGATTGGATATTAGGAAGAAATGCTTTACTGTGGGTGTGGTGAGACACTGGAGCAGGTTGCCCAGCAAGGCTCCAATATGATTGCTTTGCAAGTTCCAAACTATGGCTAACAGCTAATGGAAGTCCTCAGTCCAGCAGCACAAAATTTTATATTATCTTCTTAATATTCTAATTGTGGATTTGACGTTCATATAAAGAGCAGAAGGGAAATTACTCTTAGAGCTCAAGTC
Source organism: Coturnix japonica (assembly GCF_054131305.1). Lineage (NCBI taxonomy): Eukaryota > Metazoa > Chordata > Aves > Galliformes > Phasianidae > Coturnix > Coturnix japonica. The sequence goes on along the minus strand of NC_140672.1, from coordinate 29,377,792 downwards.
ATCTTTCACAGCCTGCGTCAACAAGAGCAGCACCTCACAGCCTTTGGTTTGAAGACCCGGACCACAAGCTAGCTAATGATTTTACACAGAATTCCAGAGTTCAAGTCATTGTTTATGTTAGGGCTGCAGTTCTACTGAAAGCCTTCCAGTTCATCACACTTCATTATCAATGGCACCACAGATACCTCACAAAGAAGCATTATGACACCACAAAGGGGCATTATGACGTCAGAAAGGGCATTATGACATCACAAAGGGCATTATGAATCACAAAGGAGCATTATGACATCACAAAGGAGCATTATGACGTCTCAAAGGGCATTATGACGTCACAAAGGGCGTTATGACACCACAAAGAAGCATTATGACATCACAAAGGGGAATTATGACGTCAAAAAGGGTCATTATGACGTCTGAAAGGGGCATTATGATGTCACAAAGGGGTGTTATGACATCACAAAGGGGTATTGTGACATCACAAAAGAGCATTAAGACATCACAAAGGGGAATTAAGACGTCACAAAGGGCATTATGACGTCACAAAGAGGCATTATCACGTCACAAAGAGGCATTATGAAAACAAAGGAGCCTTATGACGTCTCAAATGGCATTATGACATCACAAAGGGCATTATGACGTCACAAAGGGGCATTAAGACATCACAATGGGTCATTATGACGTCAGAAAGGGGCATTATGACATCAGAAAGGTGCATTATGATGTCACAAAGGGTGTTATGATGTCACAAAGGGGCATTATGATGTCACAAAGGGGCGCTGGGAAAAGATCTCTGTGTGGAGATTGCTTCTACTAGAGGTAGTTCTATAAGACTGTTCTATAGAGCTGTGCAGGGGCTGTAAATCTGTCTGCAGAGGCTGATGATCAGTTCCAAGTGTCTGCAGTCAATGCGCATGGACAGAGCCCATCCAACCTGGCCTTGAATGCCTGCAGGCCTTGAATGGGGCATCCACAGCCTCCTTGGGCAACCTGTTCCAGTGTGTCACCACCCTCTGAACAAAAAACATCTACCTAAGATCCAACCTATACCTCCCCAGTCTCAGTTTTAAACCATTCCCCCTTGTCCTATCATTATCCACCCTCATAAACAGCCATTCCCCCTCCTGTTTATACGCTCCCTTCAAGTACTCAAAGGCCACAATGAGGTCTCCCCACAGCCTTCCATTCTCCAGGCTAAACAAGCCCAGATCCCTCCACCTTTCCTCATAGGAGAGCTGCTCCAGCCCTCTGATCATCACAGTGGCCCTCCTCTGGACCCCCCCCAACAGCTCCACATCCTTCCCAGGCCTGGACACAGTGCTGCAAATATGGCCTCACAAGAGCTGAGCAGGAGTGGACAATCACCTCCCTCTCCTGCTGGCCACCCCTTTTTCAGTGCAGCCCAGAACACACATGGATCTATCTTTTCCATACGGATATTCCCATCTGTGTACATATATATACCACACCTACACCCCCACAATCTGCTACAACTCCATAGAATTTTCAAGGTTGGAAAAGACCTGGATGATCTTATGATCTTATGATCTCAGATCTTATGATCTGGATGATCTTATGATCATCCAGTCCAACCATCACCAATACTTCCCAGTTAAATCACATCCCTCAACACAACACCCAAACTTTTTGTGAACTTCCCAGGGTTGGTGACTCTACATGAGAGAAAAGGGCACTCAGATAAGGGATTCTGCATTTGCTATTAGCAGAGGTGGGATGAGACCGAGCACTGCCCCAGCTCCTGGGATAATGCAGAAGGGCTGAGACCTTCCAGCTGCTTCCACCCAGGGTCACACAGCAAAGCCGACCCTGCAGGAGTCTGCATCATTCTTTGCATGGCATTGCTAAGAGGAAGATCCCCCCCCTACCCTTGGCTCTACACTCCAGCTGCTGTCTGCCATCTGTAAAGCCACCACAGCTCTCCTACTGGAGTTCCCATCTGCACAGTGACAGCTTGGTTTCTTCTTACTGTCAAAGCAGCCACAGCCTCAGTGCTTCTCAAATCTCCCCTTTTCAGCTGATTTCCTCTTTCTTGTGGCTGGGCAATTCCTCCCTCTCACAGTCATCCCTCTGCCCCACTCTGTGCCCACAGACCCAGAGAGGGCACACAGAGCCAGCCCTGTCCCAGCTGCTGCTGCTTCACATCTGACAGTCTCAGGAGCTGAGATCCAGGCCGAGACAGCAATGCCCAGACATGGTTTGTAGGACGTTTGTGATAGGAAATAGGGAGGCTTGTGATTAAACCTGCCCCCTAAGGAGGAAGGCAATGCTGCCTGCAGCCCCAGCAGGCATTACAAAACATCCCCATTTACAGGAGGGTTTTAAATAGCACAATTCAGGAACTACAACTGCACAAATTCCCGCATGCCCTGGAATAAGTTTGGGAATGGACATGGTTCTACCACCTGTGCAATGCCATAGAAATAACAACCATCCACCTGTAAACCTCCATCCTCTCCCCTGCTGCACAAAGGGAAGCTCAACAGCAGTGCACAAATGTCCCAGCAATGTCTGAGCACTGCTCTGTGCATCCCAACCTGCTCATCCCATCCACTCCTGGCTGGGCAGCAGGATTGGGGTGGCACATTGCAATGGGCACAGAGGAACATGGAAGCCCCACACATGTGAGGAAGGGGCTGGCTGTGCTCCACACTCACGTTATCAGACGTGATTTGCCCTTCTGTGGGGAGCCTCTGCTCTTTCCCAGCTCATCCTCCAGCGTCTGGGACTCCAGGATCTCATTCAGGCTGTTGTTGGCTGCGGGGCAGCTCCATGAAGAGCCTCCCCTCCACCGACCGGCACACAACAGCCGCTCCCGCGCACTGCGGCTCAGCCAATCGGAGCCGGCGGAGCTGCCGCTGCCCGATGGGACCCCCCCCCCCCCCACATATTGACCCCCCAGACGAGGAAGAGGAGGAGGAGAGCGACGAGGAGCTGCCGCAGGAGCTGACGTTGGGGCGGGGGGGCAACGTGGGGGGGGGGTCGGCAGTGGGGGGTGGGGGAGGGGGTGGGGCAGCATTACCCCCGGACCCCGTGGACCCCCCCCAGCCAAAGTGCTGCTCTCCGACCCCCGCGGGCTCTTTGTGCAGCCGCTGCCCTCCAGTTATAGGACCCCCCCCCCCATATTGCGCTTTGCTCACCCCCACCTCCGGAACCCCCCCCCCACTCACCACATCGCCCCCTCCCCCCCCGGGTGGGGTTATGGGGGGTGGGGTGGGGTCGACGATGTGCCGTAAGCCGCGCCGGGGTCGTGTGACAAACCCCCCCCCCCATCAAGATGAATGGGGCGCTGTCGGGGGGGGGCTCAGCCGTAAGGATAAAGCGGGGGGGTTAATGACGGGGGGGGGCAGTGCTATAGGGAACGCAACTAATCTAAGCCCCCCCCCCCCCCACATTAACACCCCATTGTGTGTGGGGGTGGTGGGGGTGGGGCACACAATAACCCCCCCAAAGGCCAAACAGCCCCAACACCCCCCCTCAAAGCCGCTGACTTACGCTGTGCCCCCCCTGCATGAAGGGCCCCCCCCCATCGATTGAGCCCCCCCCAATCCCATCTATAGTTGAGAGCTATGCTTTTTGTAACCCCCCCCTTTTAAAGCCCCCCCCCCCCACAATGTTGTGCACGATGTGCTGCCCCCCATGAGCCCCTGACCCCCCCCCTTAAAAGATGGGGTGGGGGGGGTGGTCTCGGACCCCCCCTCCTTTAAACGATGGGGTGGGGGGGCGGATTGTCACTGCCCCCCAACACCAAAATGGACACCCCCGTTTTAAAGGATGGGGTGGGGATGGGGGGGTGGGGGGTGAAGGTGATCTCGCCCCCCCCCCCATTAAAACGGACCCCCCACCCCTTTAAAGGATGGGTGGGGGTCGGTTACGGGCCCCCCCGGCGCTGTGTGTGTATGTGCCCCCCCCCCGTTTTGCTCCCCCCGTGGCGCAGTGTGCTGGGAAAGGATCTCTGTGTGGAGATTGCTTCTACTAGAGGTAGTTCTATAAGACTGTTATATAGAGCTGTGCAGGGCCTGTAAAGAGAGTTGAGGGGGACTCTAGTGGGCATATGGGGCTGTGGTGGGCAATAGGAGGACTAGGGGCTCTAGGGGGCTCTGAGGGTGTGTAGGGGTTGTGGATCAGGTTGGATCTTAGGAAGATGTTTTTCACTCAGAGGGTGGTGACGCACTGGAACAGGTTGCCCAAGGAGGCTGTGGATGCCCCATCCCTGCAGGCATTCAAGGCCAGGCTGGATGTGGCTCTGGGCAGCCTGGTCTGGTGGATGGCGTCCCTGCACATAGCAGGGGGTTGGAACTGGATGATTTTTGGGATCCTTTTCAACCCAGGCCATTCTATGACTGTACAGTTCCATAGTGGAACAAATATAATATGCTAACTATGTAAAACATGGAGTCAGACCTGTGTGATTTGTCCACACCAGGAGGTGATTAGAAAACAATTTGTAAGCTACAAAGCTGCTTGCTGGAAAGGAAAAGAAAATAAAACTACAAGAAAAAGGGAAATCATTTCTTCCTGAAAATAGGAAGAATTATAGATCTGACATGAAATTTGAGTGAAGCTCCTGATTTTATGAAGCTATTCCCATTATTTTCTTGGTGCTGTGTTTCCCAAATGAGTGGTTTCTGGCTCTGCTGCAGCACCAGTCTGCATGTGAACATCAACTCTGTTCACCATCTGGGAAGATTAGGACTTCCCTTCTCCTACCAGCACCACTGAATTACAGTTACTCAGTGGTTAAACAAAGGAATCCTTAAAGAAGGGTTTACAGCTGTCCTGTTGTCTGAAGTGCTTGGGGCATTCTGATGCTATTAAGCTCTATGTATTAACAAGTTAAAAAAGAAAAGGTAGGCATCTGATTGTTGTGACAGTTTCTAAGCGATTTGGAAAGCTGTACCACCCAACCACTCCTTCTATTTGATGGAGGTGACAAAGCTCAGTTTAATTTCTGACTGCTGTTTAAATTCTGAAGCTCGAGCTGGTTCCTGGAGCAGAAAAAGCTCGGAAGCTGTCCCTCCTACAAGCAGGCACCTCTGAGCAAAATATGACATCTCAGTTTCTGATGGTAAGGTCAGGAGATCTGATTCCAGCATCTAGCTTTTGGCTTAATACTGTGTTAGTGGGACCTTTGGCATCTAGCACTTAATGATCTTGAAGGTTTCTTCCAACCCAAGCCCTCCCATGATCCTATGATTCTGTGATTTCATTCAGGTTTATTGAGATGAGTTCTCCTGAATGTGCTGTTCTCCATATGATTATAATTGGAGTCTAGATGGGTGACTGAAACCAGACACCAAACTTTCTGATGGCCAAAATGAAATGAAATCAATCCTTTACTGTGTCAGTAGTCTGTAACTAGAGCCCATCAGGTAATTCCCAGCCTCCTGCCTGTATCAGTGGCTGCACACAGTGAAAAAGTCTGATGGGATTTTAACCTGTAAAATGTTCCAAAGCAACCAGAGGGTGAATATATTCACTATGCAAATACCTACAGGGATAAGCTTGTCATGTATGTCCTCAGGAAGCACAGTAGTTAATGGTGGGACTCAGTAGGTCATGCTGAAAGTTGAGTCTGCTGATCTTGAAGGTCTTTTCCAGCCTAAATGACCTTATGCTAATATTTCTGTATTTATTTCTGCTCAGCTCCCAGAAAACCTCCCACCCAGCCCCCAGCTGACCCCGTGGTGAAAAATAAAACAGAAACCTCAGTGACGCTGGCATGGTCCCCTCCGAAGATGCACCTCCCCATTCCAATCCATGGCTACATGTGGAACCCAATAAACTAACTGGCTTCACGTGGGTGAGGTGCCACGAGTCTCATGTCCCCGTCCCAGAGTTCACGGTGAGCAATCTGTCTGAAGAGGCTGATGATCAGTTCCGAGTGTCTGCAGTCAATGCGCATGGACAGAGCCCGTCTCTGGAATTCCCAGGGAGCGTGCACCTTGGTAAGAACAAAAACCCCAATGGAAATGGGTCAGTGTGTGCTGAGCAGCTGTGTTGGCTCCCTAAAGATGTTTCCTTTGACTTTAAGGATAGTAGTGCATTAACACACCAAAGGCTTTCCTTTATTCCTAGTTCTCCTATCTCATATCAACCTCCAGCTACCACTAAAGTGATACAAGTTATGTTTCTGTGACAGAGAGATGAATATCCTTATCTTTTGATATCTCACATGTGCAAGAGGCAGAACTTTCTGTAACAGACCTTAAGCACAGAAGTGCTTCTTCCAGCACTCATGCAAAGGGAGAAGTAGAAATGTACCTATGATTTAATCTTCCATCTCTAAATGAGATACCAGACTTGCATCTAAAGAGCATTAAGACAAACATGTTGTTCTTCCTCAGACCCAGTCCTGGCTGTGAAATCCCCCCTAACAACTGGTGAAGCTGTACCTGGAGGGGATGCCATGTTTACTATTGACCTTACAACAACGTGTTGCGGCACTTGGTACCTCAATGGTAAAGTCTTACAGGAAAGTGAGACCTGCATCATCAAGAGAACCCAAACTACTCACAGCCTAATCATAAAGAACGTCACCAAGAACGATGATGGAGCAGAAGTGAAATTTGTTGCCAAAAATGTTGATGTCAGCACCAAGATGAGAGTGAGAGGTATTTGCTTTGATCCTTCTCCTTTCCTCTTACAGTCAATGCATAGTTGCTGTGATCTGATGATTAGAACTGGGGCTGCAGGCATTCACTGACTGTACCAAATACCTGAAATTGCATCCCATGGACTGACGTGAGTCCTGGTAATGACCTAAACATGATAGCACTGAGTGTAGGGTAAGCCAATCTACCCAGCTGCTTGGTATCTGAACCAGATTGCTTCATGCCAGCTGATGAATGTCTGCAGTTCACAGCTCTTGGCCAGTGCATTCAGTCAGCAGGTTTACCACTGCATCACCATGGAGCAGTACTTTCAGCTCCAGGTTCAGACAGCCTTTCTGATTGCACTGGAATAGTTTAGAAGTAGGGGAGCAATCATTCCAATAATAACTCTTTCAATCAGATTTGCGTGACCAAATAGAACAAATAAACATTCATGATGGGAGGAGCTGTTTGTCATTGGGTGGAAACCTCTGCAGAAGCATGTTTAGAGCATTCTTAATCAGTAGAAGGAGATGTTTGGTTGATTTTTACTTACTAAATCCTGCAAGAAGACCAAATGAAATATCTTGAATTGCTCAGCACTGACACAGTGATGAGTGCAGGAACAAAAGGTGATACTTTTTCAGAGATGTTGCAGCAAACATTGACCACGTTAGCCTGATATCAATTGAAATAACGAGGCCTTTGCTCCTGACAGGTGCTGCAGTGAGATTTACCAATAAGGGCAAAGATGTAGAAAAGATCTCTGCTCCGCTGCGTGAGGAAGCCAAACTGCAGGCTGAGCTTTCAGACACAGGCGCTACTGTGGAGTGGATGAAGGATGGGAAGGAGCTCAAGGCCAGTGAAAAATATGAACTGCACATTGTGGGGAAGAGACACACCCTGAAAATTCACAATGACTCAATGGATGATGCTGCAAGTTATCAGTGCATCTGTGAGGGGGATAAAATGCTCTATCAGCTTTCAGTGAAAGGTATGTGACAGTCTGGGCTGTCCTCTTCCAGCCCAGGGCCAGCAGACTGCATTCACCTGACTCCCCGACAGTCCAGCTGTTGTCAGACAGCATCTGGGGTGTTTTCAGTGGCTGTTTTGACTTGAACTGGCCAATCTGCTTTGTAGAGCCATTTGATTTCTGTGTTCTGTCCTGTGATTCGTCCCTAAGATATAGAGGAAGTCAAGGGAAAGATAGGAAAAAGAACATCCCAGCCTTCCTGCTCTTCTGTCAGGGTGGCCATGAGAGATGATGTCAACAGCTCTTTTTGTAGCAGTGATCCCAAACGTAGAAGAGACCTGTGAAGAGTCACAGGGATGTTTACTTAGCTGTCATTCCATGGTGGGCTTTTTCTTACACAGATGTAGAGAGAAACTGAACTTTCCCACGCAGGGAAAGTCTGTTTTGCTTCAGGGTGTAGGTCTGATCTCTGAGATCCACACGCTTGGCCTTGATTGCAATAAATGAGAGCCCTTTGTTTGCTCCAGTGGAAGACTTTCCATTTCTGCAGTACCCTCTGCAGATGACACAAATGCAAATGAACCTTCTTCCCAGCAACAATTGCCTTTTTCTTTTTTACACTGAGTATGCATGAGGCTCTTCATCATATTCTGCTGGCTTGTCACACTTGTTGATCCATGGAGAAAAAACAAATCCCTAGAGTAGTGTATGCACTTTGACACTGGAGAGCTTACTTAATTGCTTCTTCTCAAAGACCAAACTCCAGAGAGGCATGGAGACAGCTCCAAACAGAATTGAATAATGGGACTAAATTTATGGAGAAAAGAACTTCCTGCCAAGGCTTGTCAGCTAGTCTTAATTTTGCTTTTCTTCTCTCTCTTTGTCATGTTAGCATAATATTTCATAATGGCAGGTCTGCCCCCAGAATTAACTGGCACAGGCTGCCCAGGGGTAACTATCACATGTTTATGTGTTTTGATGTTTCACAGTGGGTCTTAAGTAAAAGGAACTCAGGTTTTGGTTGCCTGCAGGTCAGATGTTCTTTTGGGTTCAATATGTTTGCATAGTGACTTGCAACCATGGGACTGGTGTTCAAGGACCCTCTTGGTTCCTTCAGTTCCTAGGTTCTTTCTTGCCTAGATTTGACACTTTGTTTCAACAGAATAGCTGATATTCTCTAGTGAAGGCTATTAGTTTGGGCACAAGTGGTAACCTAAACCTGTTCCAACCTGTGCATACAAAGCTGCAAGATGGTCTCATTTCAGTCCCTCAGTCAATACTTTTTCTTTTTTTCCCTCAGAGCCAAAACCTGTGTTTATAAACCAGGAGAAGGTGCTGAAAGAGGTGAGTGTCAGCTGTCCAGGCTCAACGTGGACGTCAAGTGGTTCAAGGTATGGCATGTAATGGTATTTTCCTTTCTGACTTCTCTGGAAATGAATGAGAGGCTTTAATTTCACTTCCAAGGGATGCGAGTCTGAGCTTTTGCTTGATAGCTTTTGCACTGCCCTCTTCTCTTTATGCTCTTTTACTTGCCCAGATCAGCACTCTTTGTTATTATGTCCTGAGTTCATTTATCAAGTTGAAATGGAAGTTTGTTTTGGGTTTCTTGTGAACTCCTGAGGTCTTGCTGCACAAAATATTGTTGGTTGGAGCACAGTCTTGAGCTTCAACTCTAACACAGAAATTCTCAGCCAGGATTTTGTAGCCTTGTTGTGAACTGGGTTTTTGGGTTAAATCTCAGTTTTCTTTGCACCTGACAGTGTGAGAGTTTGCTCTGGCCCTTTGTGCACCTCCCCGGTGCTCAGCTGTTCCTTCCCTTACTTGAGGATAACGTCATTTATTCAAGGTGATGTCCAAACGGGCTTGTTAACAGTCCTCCGCAGTGCTTTAAGCTGTCATAGGTCAGCCAGAATTTCTGCATGTTCTATAGCCATTCCTACATGTTGAAAACACTGCACTGTGCTTAAGCTTCAGCATATGTTCCAGTAAGCACAGTTCCATTAATTCTAGGGGAGTGGGTGAATTAAGCATTGATCTGAAGGCTGCATTTGCTCAGTGCAGAGATGGAAGGACTAATGGAGATCTGACTTTGATATTTTCCCTTCTAGGATGGGAAGGAGCTCCGTCAAAGTAAAAAAGTGAGCATTACTTCCCAGGGAAATAAGAGAAGTCTCATTATTCACAAGTGGTGAACTCTCATTTTCTCTCTCAGTCTGCAACCAGGTTGGTTTGCTGTTTCAGTCCTGGCTGTTTTATGCAGGAACTCTGCTCCTGAGGTTAATCCAAGTTGTATCCAGGCCCTTCAGAAGGAAAGGGAAATAGCAGCACAGAAATATGGTCTGATTCTGACATAAATAAGTGCAGACCTGGAGAGTTAAAAGGGATTGTGTGATGTTCAAGGGATTTTGAAGCAAAGATGTCCCCTAGGTAAGATTTGTGGCTGACATTCCCCATACATTGTGGGCACACAAGCTAAGGAGAGACTAGTGATGAGCATGCAGAGAAGCCAATGGTTCAGACAGGTTTGTAGTGACACGACATTGTAGAGTTCTGTCTAGTTCTCCTTGGCATAGTTTGGAAAATAAAGATGAGGTGATTGGTGGTAACCAATATGGCTTCCTCAAATTCAAGCCATGCCTGACAAACTTGGTGGCCTTTCATGATGGAGTAACAGCATCAGTGGATAATGGGAGAGCAACTGACATCATCTACTTGGACTTGTGCAGAGCATTTGATCCTGTCCTGCATGACATCCTGGTCACCGAACTGGAGAAAAATGGTTTTGATGGATGGACCAGTTGCAGGATAGGGAACTGTCTGGATGGTCACACTCAGAGAGTTGCAGTGAGTAGCTGAGTGTCCAGGTGGAGGGTGGTGTTGGGACCAGTGTTCTTTAACATTTTTGTAGGCAACATGGCCAGTGGAATCAAATGCAGCCTCAGCAAGTTTGCAGATGACACCAAGCTGAGCGGTGCTGTTGATGTGCTAGAGGGAAGGGATGCTACCCAGAGGGACCTGGACAGGCTGGAGAGGTGGGCCCTTGGCAGCCTCATGAACTTGAGTGTGGCCAAGTACAAGGCCCTGCACCTGGGTCAGGGCAATCCCAAGCACAGGCACAGGCTTAGAGGAGAATGATTTGAGAGAAGCCTTGACCCTGAGGAGAAGAGTTGGTCTGGAGGGAGGTGTCCCTGCCTATAGCAGGGGCATTGGAACTAAATGACCTTAAAGATTCAGTCAGTTCTATTGTTTTTCTACCCTTAATTTTGCTTGGAAGGTTTTAGAATAAATTAGATTCTGGTTTCCATGAAGACTGTTTGCAGGGAGCTCCGTTGTAGCTAGTAAGTCTGTCTTTAAGTTCAAGGGCAATAATGCATTGACTGTGTTGAAGACAGAAAAGACTCAGGAATGGATGATGGTTTAGAATAAAACAAAATCCTACTTATTTTCTATGCAAATATGTGTAAGGAAAAGATGCTGCACTCAGTTCTGGAAATACCCTGACAAATATATCTCTAGTGCTTCACAGCTGGAGATATCAAGATTGTTAAAGCACTGGAAGATGTGGAAGTGAATGAATATGGGAGTGCATCTTTTGTCTGTGAGATTTCACTCGATGAGGTTCAGAGCCAGTGGTACAAAGAGGACAAGCTGAAGGCTGATGACAACATCAGAATGCGGCAAGATGGTAGGGTGTAAGAGGGGGATTTTTCTCCTGAGTGGGGGGTGGGTTGGAGATCAAGCATATAAGACATCTGAAATGAAGTGAAGATTGTTCAGAAGGGAGTTCCCCTTTTGTTTTGGGACTGAGGTTAGGGTGGAACAAGTGACAGGTGGGAAGCTTAGTGTGGGAAGTGTGATGCTATCCCACCATCCCACACTGCCAGGAGCAGGTAGGAAATGAGTGCAGTTCTTTCCAAAGTGGGGGTGACCAGGGCAGTCAGTTCACCTCTCCAAAGAGGTTTTGTCTGACAGTGAGTGTGATCCTTCTGTCTCAGGTACTTTAATGGTGACGGTGGCCGCATTCGGTCAGTCCTTGTAGAAGCCATGTTTAGATTCCGCTTTGGTGGGGATGTGGATGTGGGGGAATGGGTGGTTTCATTGACATGAGAGAACAGGCAGTGATGCTGTGAAACCAGATGGATGATGCTCAGCCTGGCCATGTGCCTCAGAGCTCTTTGCTCAAGGAAGCCAAGTGTAGTTGTGGGTTTGCTCTCAAGAGCACAGTTTGGTAGGGATGAGTTGGAGGTTGGACTAGATGACCTTAGTGGTCTTTTCCAGCCTTAGTGACTCTGTGGTTCTCTGCTTCAGGAAAGACCTACTCGCTGACTTATACACGTGTCCAAGTCAAGGATGCAGCAGAAATGAAATCTGTAGCAGAAAAAGTGCCCATCTTACAGTGAAAGGTACTTATGCTTCTGATGACGATTTTGCTTAAATTATCTTATGTTATAAACCAGCCAACAACTTTTGCTTTAATGTCAAGGAGGTTAAACACCACCAGAACCTTTCACAGAAATTAAAACTCCTACCTACCTACCTTTCTGCCCACAAAATATGCAGCTTCTCTTTTGGAATTTACTTTTGCTAAGTAAAACAGATTATTTTCTTAGGTGGTGGATTTTCTACCTCTAGACTTCAGATTTGTGTTTGAACGTTGAGGGATAAAAACATAGCTTGACTTTTTCTTCATTTTCTCTGTATGTTTGAAAAGAGCACAGGGTTTGTTTTTTTTTTAATATATACAATGCTAGGTATATATATGATGTTAAGTGTGATAAAGAAAAGGGAGACATTTGAGTTAGCACACTACTCAAGAGTTCAGTCCCCACCTTTGCCACTGTTACAATTATAAGGGCAAGAAAATCCTGGAAAATGAATTTCTCCTAAGTAGAGTTATTACATTGGACCTACAGAGACCTTTACTAGGAGAAAACTTGTTGTTCAGAGCTAAGTTGCTGTATTTATCCAAAATAATTATCAACGTCCGTGTTTCATTGAACCTGTATTCCATTTCGTAATGCGAGGATTTTGATAGCGGTATGGGAAGGTCATGGTTTGATTTGGATGTTGGACTGGGAATCAGAAGATCTGGGCTCTCTTCAGGTTGTCAGTCTTATTGTCTGACTTCTTAACAACATTCCTTTCTTTCTATTATTTTTAATGACGTTTTAAGGCATTTTGTGCTGATAGGTGTAGTGTTCTTTTGCAGTAATGCTGACGTGAGTAAGTAGGGTGATAATGTAAGGGTATTTTACATTCCTTCTAAATCTCTGCTTTCTCTTGTTCCATCCTTCTTAAAGAGCAATCCATTAATCTAGTAAAGGAGCTGTGTGATGAGGATGTGACTGAGCCTGAAGAAGCCAAATTTGAATGCGAGATATCCATTCCTTCTGTGAAACCTCCCAAGTGGTATCTACGTGGGGAAGTCTTACAGGCTGGCAGAAACTTGATTATGCAGCAAGAAGGCACCATCCTCCAGCTGACCATACTGAAAACCACCACTGATATGACAGGCACCATTCAGTTCTCAATTGGCAAATCAAAATCCACAGCAACTCTGCTCGTCAGAGGTAACATATCCTGGCTTGGTTTACATCATGAAGATGAAGAATTAATTAACGTACAGCCTTCCTTCACTGGGGTCTTTGAAATATTGTGTGTGTGTCTGGAGGGTCTGCTCCATTTCCAGTTCAAAGTCGTTGGACACTAAATGAGACAGCTGCATCTCAGTAAAAGATCTGTTTGAATAGCTGTGATGTGCTTACTATTCAGATCTACAGAGCTGAGGTTTTGTCCTTGGCTATACCAAAGAGGTCAAATCAGGTGAAATTAATTGTATTTCAGAACTAGACAAGTTGAAGTTTGGTAGGACATAAGTTTGATGCCATTTCTCATTGATTTCATCTGAAAGAAACTTCCAGGCTTTTTGTCCGCTGTTGTCCCCAGCGTAAGATTATCCATTCACATCCTAAAGTACTTGTTATATTTTTAACTCTCTCTTATTTGAATAAAAGCCTCAACAATTTGGAGCAATTTAATAAGCACAGAACAAGAGCTGGACCTTGCATTTGGTAGATAATATACAGTATTACTTTATAGAAATGTAGTCAATGGCATTCCCTATAGACAATCGTTTTTTTTATCTTTAGTTCAAATAGTTCAATATTCAATAATAGTTCAAAAAACCATTGTGAACATGAGATTAATTGAAATGGAGCAGACGCAAGAGACTTTCCTCTTCTTCCAATTGTCCTCATCCTTTCTTCTCTTCCATCCCTGCTTTGCAGATTACCATATACAAATCACCAGGAAGCTGGAGGACAAGACAGCTTTGGAACGTCATTCTGTCATCCTGTCCTGTGACTTCAGGCCTTCTCCAAAGGTTGTGAAATGGTTCAAGGGCCACACACCCATCGTGCCCTCTGAGAAGTACAAGATCAAGAGGGATAAGCATTCAGCAGAGCTCAAGATTCTGAAGCTGAAGCCCGATGATGCTGGTGTGTACAAGTGCAAGGCAGGAATTGCAGAGACTGAAACCACGCTGACAGCTGAAGGTAAGAGCAGGGGGGGTGGCCTCTTCCATGTCCTATTTCACCTCAGATTTCTTTTCTTGAGGTTGATTTCTGCCGTTCTCTCCTGCTAACTTTATAAATGTATAATCTTCACTGAGAATACTACACAAAGATCGTCTAGTCCAACCATTCTACCACATCCCAGTATGATTTATAGTAACAGTGGTAACAGTTCACCTTGTTTCCCCACAGCCCGCAATGTAGAAGTAACGAAGCACTTGCAGGATGTAGAAATTGAAGAAGAGAGCTCTGCTGTCTTCTCCTGCGAGCTGTCCCATGATGACGAGGACATGGAATGGTTCCTGAATGACAACCTCCTTTACACCAACAATTACAATGACATCAAGAACGTTGGCAATTGCTGCAAACTGACAATGAAGCAGGTTAAGCCTGAGGATGCTGGCACAGTGACAGTGAAGTCAGACAAGGTGTCAGAAAGCACGTGCCTGAAGGTGATAGGTGGGTCTGATCACACCCCTCCTGGATATAAGAGATGCTAAGGAGCCCCAGTTCATTCTATTGTGCAGCAGTCCTGCTTCTAAAGCTCACCTCTCTGGGGTGACAAGACATCAGGGGCTTTCTTCCAGTGGAAGGTTCCATTGCAGCAGATATCAACGAAGGAGGATGGTTTTGGTGTCCTGCCATAGCATTCCATTGCTTTTTATCATCATTTTCCTTAACACAAGAAGAGTTACAAGAGCAGTTTCTTTTACTGCTTCAGTGCCATGCAGTGTCAATGCTGTTGTATCCAAGTATTTATGACTGCAGGGAGAGCTCATTCAGTGTGTGTTTTGCCTCTGGGATGACTAATGACCAGGCTGTGAGTAACCTGATCTAGCTGTGAATGTCCCTGTTTATTGCAGGGGAGCTGGGCTAGATGGCCTTTAAGGGTCTCTTCCAATTCTAAGGATACTATGATTCTAATCTGATCTCCCCAGCAATTAAGCTCTTTTACTCTATGCACTCCAGAGTTTGAAGGATTTCATTTTTCTCCTTTCTTTTGCATTTGGTGGGTGTTTTTTCCCCATTATAAACATCTGATGTGTGAAATAGAAGATAGATAAAAGGAGTCAATAAAACAGGAAAATCAAAATTGTTCAGCAGCTCATCCTCTTAATCCTGAGGCCTGCTGTATGAGCTCTGCTCCATGTGAGGGCAATGCCAGCTCTCCAGCTTTAGAAGAGCTGCATCCCAATTACTTCATATGATATCAGTCCCACCCACGGCAATGCAGGCTGTCCCTCCTGTTCCCTGTATTCTCCTCCTGATTAGTTCAGAATTCCATAAAGTGCATTCAGTCAACGGACATGAAATCGCTTTAGGTTCTATCTTGGTGTCGTCAGTACTGGTAAAGATTTATTGATCCCTATTTAAAAATCTGAAAGCAACTGGAAATGTCTCAACTTCTCTATCACGTTGTTCTGTTTTGCCTGTTTAATTGCAGAGAAGCCTGCTGTCTTCATGAAGTCCTTGGATGATGTTTTTGGTGAGGAGCGGGGTGTGATTAAATTGGAATGCGAAGTCTCTAAAGAGAAGGTCAAACCAGTGTGGAAAAAGGACGGTGTTGTGCTCGCTTCTGGCAACAAGTATGAGCTGGTACAGTCTGGGAAGACCCTATGTCCCCTTATCCATGACCTCGAGAAGTCAGATGCAGGTTTCTATACCTGTGATATTGGCACTGATGATGCCAAGTCAAAGGTCGGCATTCAGGGTAAGTACTGTGGAAAGTAAAGGAGTGCTGAAAGCACATTCAGTGTGGTCACTATGTCTTACACATATTCCCCCACGAGCCTTACTAGTTTCTACAATAGAAGTGTATTACTGCAATTTAGCGCAGTGATGTCTGGAAAATTCCCATTGCTTTTGATGTAAATGTATCTCATTTTGCCATGAAAATCACCAAACACGTCAAGAATGTCCTGGAAATGTTTCCTTTCTAAATTTCCCTAAAATGGAGAAATGGTTTGAACACCAGTAGGGGTAGGATGGTAACAAATTAGCTAATAGAAACATTTAATTTCTTGTCATAGGCAAAACCCTTTTTCTCACGCAGCATCCTAGAGTTGTCCTCTCTGTTAGGTTGTTCCCTCTGTAGCTCATTGAATCTTCATTCTGCTCCATGGACTGAGCTGCTCTAATTGTAGTTCTTCCAGAGCAAAGCCAAGAGATTCACGTCTCTTTTTTTAAATAGCTTTCTGGTAATTCTGAGTGGAGAATGTCTTAGAGAATACATCAGTAAGGAACACAGCCATGTTCTGCAAATCCTGAGTTAAAACACCAGTGCTGCTACTCATGTCAGTCACAAATGCCTTTTCTACATATAAACCTCATACTAACGTATCTCTTACCTTCCAGAGCTGAATAGTGGCATTACCAAACGGCTGAAAACCACTGAAATCCAGGAGGGAGAAGATTGTACTTTTGAATGCATTCTGTCCCATGAAAGCATTGATGAGTTCAACTGGACACTGAATGGAAGCAGAGTGGAAAATGGTGGGCGATTTAAAGCTTCTAACGTGAGTCGGAAATATACTCTCATTATCAAAAGTGTGACTCCTACTGACGCTGGGGAAGTCGTTTTTACTGCCCGTGGTCTAACCTCCAAAGCCTCTCTGTGAAAAGCAATGAGATGGGAGAGATTCTGGGGTCTGATTCCTTCAACTGTCTTCTGATAAGATTGTCGTGAGAGCTAACTCATAATATGGTTAAAGTGAATAGCAACCTTCTACTTGAACCTTGAAGCACTGAGAATTTCTCTTAAAAATAAGTAAAAGGAGGAACCATTTGACACAAATGTGAGAACTACCCAAAGCACTGGGGTAGTGTTGGAAATGGGCATCTCACTACAGCTTGTTCCATTAACAGTAAATCAGGAATGCTCTGTTGAGGGAACTGTGGGAGCAAATATCCTCTAAGTATAAGCTGAAGGGATGGCCTTCACATCATCTAGCTGTACAACAAATTCCTATCTAGAGCATGTGCATCTGAGAGCATCATCCGAGGCTCCCAGTGTGATGAGTGGAGAGAAGAAAGAGGCAGTTTTCAGACATGGTTCATCATCCTCAATTGGGTAGATTTAAGAGAGAATAAATGCTGCCTGGAATTCTATTGTCTGTACTTTGCAGATTACTGCTGGCTGTAGGATGGCGTCTGTTGCAAGTGCCTCTCTAACTTATCTCCAGCATGTAGATGCATGTATTTTGAGAGAGGCATCCTACCCTAAGTGTATGTTACTCAAAAAGCAATGTTTTCTTCCATGAAAACCTACTGAGGTTTCAAAACAGCTGGAGGATAAGACAGCAGCAGCAGGACAGGACATCAGCCTGAGCTGTGAGCTGTCGAAGCCTGATGTGAACATCAGGTGGTACAAGGATGGCAAAGCAATCAGAAAAAGCCAGAAGTACGACTTGCAGCAGGAGGGAAGTGGGGCCATTCTGATCATCCATGACTCTACTGCCAAGGACAGTGGGGAGTACCCCTGTGAGACAGAGGACTCCATAACAAAAGCCAGGGTCACTGTGCAAGGTGAGTTGAAAAGCACACTGGGGATGGCATGTAGAGAAGTCGAGGTAAATATCTGCAGCCTGTGGGTGATGTTTTTCTCTTCTGTTTCCTTGAGCAGGATCAATTCTTAGTTTTCAGAAAATATGATGGATTAAAATCTTTTCCTTAAAATAATCTGGAAACTGAATGATTCTCCAGTGTGATGTGGATCTGGGCAGCCTGGTCTGGTGGTTGGTGACCCCTTGGCAGGGGGTTTGAAACTAGATGATCTTTGAGGTCCTTTTCTACTCAGGCCACTCTATGATTCTGTGATCATTCTATGATTCTATGATCTTGGGTGTT